>NW_026453671.1:0-279362 GCF_943734755.1 Anopheles moucheti
AGGAATGAGTTTTTATGCAAAAAACTGTCTATTTCAACTTAATTCGTCCATCCAAAACGAACTTTGTACTTTGCTATGAAGTTCCACCACTAATGAGTTTTCATGCAAAAATTATCTACTTCAACTAACTTTGTCCATCCAAAACGAACTTTGTACTTTGCTATGAAGTTCCACCAGGAATGAGTTTTCATGCAAAAACTGTCTATTTCAACTAAATTGATCCATCCAAAACGAACTTTGTACTTTGCTATGAAGTTCCACCAGGAATGAGTTTTTATGCAAAAACTGTCTATTTCAACTTAATTCGTCCATCCAAAACGAACTTTGTACTTTGCTATGAAGTTCCACCAGGAATGAGTTTTCATGCAAAAACTGTCTATTTCAACTTTATTCGTCCATCCAAAACGAACTTTGTACTTTGCTATGAAGTTCCACCAGGAATGAGTTTTCATGCAAAAACTGTCTATTTCAACTAAATTGATCCATCCGAAACGAATTTTGTACTTTGCTATGAAGTTCCACCAGGAATGAGTTTTCATGCAAAAACTGTCTATTTCAACTAAATTCGTCCATCCGATACGAACTTTGTACTTTGCTATGAAGTTCTACCAGGAATGAGTTTTCATGCAAAAACTGTCTATTTCAACTAACTTTGTCCATCCAAAACGAACTTTGTACTTTGCTATGAAGTTCCACCAGGAATGAGTTTTCATGCAAAAACTGTCTATTTCAACTAACTTTGTCCATCCAAAACGAACTTTGTACTTTGCTATGAAGTTCCACCAGGAATGAGTTTTCATGCAAAAACTGTCTATTTCAACTAAATTGATCCATCCGAAACGAATTTTGTACTTTGCTATGAAGTTCCACCTGGAATGAGTTTTCATGCAAAAACTGTCTATTTCAACTAACTTTGTCCATCCAAAACGAACTTTGTACTTTACTATGAAGTTCCACCAGGAATGAGTTTTCATACAAAAACTGTCTATTTCAACTTAATTCGTCCATCCAAAACGAACTTTGTACTTTGCTATGAAGTTCCACCAGGAATGAGTTTTTATGCAAAAACTGTCTATTTCAACTAACTTTGTCCATCCAAAACGAACTTTGTACTTTGCTATGAAGTTCCACCAGGAATGAGTTTTCATGCAAAAACTGTCTATTTCAACTAACTTTGTCCATCCAAAACGAACTTTGTACTTTGCTATGAAGTTCCACCAGGAATGAGTTTTCATGCAAAAACTGTCTATTTCAACTTAATTCGTCCATCCAAAACGAACTTTGTACTTTGCTATGAAGTTCCACCAGGAATGAGTTTTTATGCAAAAACTGTCTATTTCAACTAACTTTGTCCATCCAAAACGAACTTTGTACTTTGCTATGAAGTTCCACCAGGAATGAGTTTTCATGCAAAAACTGTCTATTTCAACTAACTTTGTCCATCCAAAACGAACTTTGTACTTTGCTATGAAGTTCCACCAGGAATGAGTTTTTATGCAAAAACTGTCTATTTCAACTAACTTTGTCCATCCAAAACGAACTTTGTACTTTGCTATGAAGTTCCACCAGGAATGAGTTTTTATGCAAAAACTGTCTATTTCAACTAACTTTGTCCATCCAAAACGAACTTTGTACTTTGCTATGAAGTTCCACCAGGAATGAGTTATCATGCAAAAACTGTCTATTTCAACTAACTTTGTCCATCCAAAACGAACTTTGTACTTTGCTATGAAGTTCCACCAGGAATGAGTTTTCATGCAAAAACTGTCTATTTCAACTTAATTCGTCCATCCAAAACGAACTTTGTACTTTGCTATGAAGTTCCACCAGGAATGAGTTTTTATGCAAAAACTGTCTATTTCAACTAACTTTGTCCATCCAAAACGAACTTTGTACTTTGCTATGAAGTTCCACCAGGAATGAGTTTTCATGCAAAAACTGTCTATTTCAACTAACTTTGTCCATCCAAAACGAACTTTGTACTTTGCTATGAAGTTCCACCAGGAATGAGTTTTCATGCAAAAACTGTCTATTTCAACTAACTTTGTCCATCCAAAACGAACTTTGTACTTTGCTATGAAGTTCCACCAGGAATGAGTTTTCATGCAAAAACTGTCTATTTCAACTAAATTGATCCATCCAAAACGAACTTTGTACTTTGCTATGAAGTTCCACCAGGAATGAGTTTTCATGCAAAAACTGTCTATTTCAACTAAATTGATCCATCCAAAACGAACTTTGTTCTTTGCTATGAAGTTCCACCAGGAATGAGTTTTTATGCAAAAACTGTCTATTTCAACTAACTTTGTCCATCCAAAACGAACTTTGTACTTTGCTATGAAGTTCCACCAGGAATGAGTTTTTATGCAAAAACTGTCTATTTCAACTAACTTTGTCCATCCAAAACGAACTTTGTACTTTGCTATGAAGTTCCACCAGGAATGAGTTTTCATGCAAAAACTGTCTATTTTAACTAAATTGATCCATCCAAAACGAACTTTGTACTTTGCTATGAAGTTCCACCAGGAATGAGTTTTCATGCAAAAACTGTCTATTTCAACTAAATTGATCCATCCAAAACGAACTTTGTACTTTGCTATGAAGTTCCACCAGGAATGAGTTTTCATGCAAAAACTGTCTATTTCAACTAACTTTGTCCATCCAAAACGAACTTTGTACTTTGCTATGAAGTTCCACCAGGAATGAGTTTTCATGCAAAAACTGTCTATTTCAACTAACTTTGTCCATCCAAAACGAACTTTGTACTTTGCTATGAAGTTCCACCAGGAATGAGTTTTCATGCAAAAACTGTCTATTTCAACTAACTTTGTCCATCCAAAACGAACTTTGTACTTTGCTATGAAGTTCCACCAGGAATGAGTTTTCATGCAAAAACTGTCTATTTCAACTAACTTTGTCCATCCAAAACGAACTTTGTACTTTGCTATGAAGTTCCACCAGGAATGAGTTTTCATGCAAAAACTGTCTATTTCAACTAACTTTGTCCATCCAAAACGAACTTTGTACTTTGCTATGAAGTTCCACCAGGAATGAGTTTTCATGCAAAAACTGTCTATTTCAACTAACTTTGTCCATCCAAAACGAACTTTGTACTTTGCTATGAAGTTCCACCAGGAATGAGTTTTCATGCAAAAACTGTCTATTTCAACTAACTTTGTCCATCCAAAACGAACTTTGTACTTTGCTATGAAGTTCCACCAGGAATGAGTTTTTATGCAAAAAACTGTCTATTTCAACTTAATTCGTCCATCCAAAACGAACTTTGTACTTTGCTATGAAGTTCCACCAGGAATGAGTTTTCATGCAAAAATTATCTACTTCAACTAACTTTGTCCATCCAAAACGAACTTTGTACTTTGCTATGAAGTTCCACCAGGAATGAGTTTTCATGCAAAAACTGTCTATTTCAACTAAATTGATCCATCCAAAACGAACTTTGTACTTTGCTATGAAGTTCCACCAGGAATGAGTTTTTATGCAAAAACTGTCTATTTCAACTTAATTCGTCCATCCAAAACGAACTTTGTACTTTGCTATGAAGTTCCACCAGGAATGAGTTTTCATGCAAAAACTGTCTATTTCAACTTTATTCGTCCATCCAAAACGAACTTTGTACTTTGCTATGAAGTTCCACCAGGAATGAGTTTTTATGCAAAAACTGTCTATTTCAACTAAATTGATCCATCCAAAACGAACTTTGTACTTTGCTATGAAGTTCCACCAGGAATGAGTTTTTATGCAAAAACTGTCTATTTCAACTTAATTCGTCCATCCAAAACGAACTTTGTACTTTGCTATGAAGTTCCACCAGGAATGAGTTTTCATGCAAAAACTGTCTATTTCAACTAACTTTGTCCATCCAAAACGAACTTTGTACTTTGCTATGAAGTTCCACCAGGAATGAGTTTTCTTGCAAAAACTGTCTATTTCAACTAAATTGATCCATCCAAAACGAACTTTGTACTTTGCTATGAAGTTCCACCAGGAATGAGTTTTTATGCAAAAACTGTCTATTTCAACTAACTTTGTCCATCCAAAACGAACTTTGTACTTTGCTATGAAGTTCCACCAGGAATGAGTTTTTATGCAAAAACTGTCTATTTCAACTTAATTCGTCCATCCAAAACGAACTTTGTACTTTGCTATGAAGTTCCACCAGGAATGAGTTTTCATGCAAAAACTGTCTATTTCAACTAACTTTGTCCATCCAAAACGAACTTTGTACTTTGCTATGAAGTTCCACCAGGAATGAGTTTTCTTGCAAAAACTGTCTATTTCAACTAAATTGATCCATCCAAAACGAACTTTGTACTTTGCTATGAAGTTCCACCAGGAATGAGTTTTCATGCAAAAACTGTCTATTTCAACTAACTTTGTCCATCCAAAACGAACTTTGTACTTTGCTATGAAGTTCCACCAGGAATGAGTTTTCATGCAAAAACTGTCTACTTCAACTAACTTTGTCCATCCAAAACGAACTTTGTACTTTGCTATGAAGTTCCACCAGGAATGAGTTTTTATGCAAAAACTGTCTATTTCAACTAACTTTGTCCATCCAAAACGAACTTTGTACTTTGCTATGAAGTTCCACCAGGAATGAGTTTTCTTGCAAAAACTGTCTATTTCAACTAAATTGATCCATCCAACACGAACTTTGTACTTTGCTATGAAGTTCCACCAGGAATGAGTTTTTATGCAAAAACTGTCTATTTCAACTAACTTTGTCCATCCAAAACGAACTTTGTACTTTGCTATGAAGTTCCACCAGGAATGAGTTTTCATGCAAAAACTGTCTATTTCAACTAACTTTGTCCATCCAAAACGAACTTTGTACTTTGCTATGAAGTTCCACCAGGAATGAGTTTTCATGCAAAAACTGTCTATTTCAACTAAATTGATCCATCCAAAACGAACTTTGTACTTTGCTATGAAGTTCTACCAGGAATGAGTTTTCATACAAAAACTGTCTATTTCAACTAACTTTGTCCATCCAAAACGAACTTTGTACTTTGCTATGAAGTTCCACCAGGAATGAGTTTTCATGCAAAAACTGTCTATTTCAACTAAATTGATCCATCCAAAACGAACTTTGTACTTTGCTATGAAGTTCCACCAGGAATGAGTTTTTATGCAAAAACTGTCTATTTCAACTAACTTTGTCCATCCAAAACGAACTTTGTACTTTGCTATGAAGTTCCACCAGGAATGAGTTTTCATGCAAAAATTATCTACTTCAACTAACTTTGTCCATCCAAAACGAACTTTGTACTTTGCTATGAAGTTCCACCAGGAATGAGTTTTTATGCAAAAACTGTCTATTTCAACTTAATTCGTCCATCCAAAACGAACTTTGTACTTTGCTATGAAGTTCCACCAGGAATGAGTTTTCATGCAAAAACTGTCTATTTCAACTAACTTTGTCCATCTAAAACGAACTTTGTACTTTGCTATGAAGTTCTACCAGGAATGAGTTTTCATACAAAAACTGTCTATTTCAACTAAATTGATCCATCCAAAACGAACTTTGTACTTTGCTATGAAGTTCCACCAGGAATGAGTTTTCATGCAAAAACTGTCTATTTCAACTTAATTCGTCCATCTGATTCGAACTTTGTACTTTGCTATGAAGTTCCACCAGGAATGAGTTTTCATACAAAAACTGTCTATTTCAACTAAATTGATCCATCCAAAACGAACTTTGTTCTTTGCTATGAAGTTCCACCAGGAATGAGTTTTCATGCAAAAACTGTCTATTTCAACTAACTTTGTCCATCCAAAACGAACTTTGTACTTTGCTATGAAGTTCCACCAGGAATGAGTTTTCATGCAAAAACTGTCTATTTCAACTAACTTTGTCCATCCAAAACGAACTTTGTACTTTGCTATGAAGTTCCACCAGGAATGAGTTTTCATGCAAAAACTGTCTATTTCAACTAAATTGATCCATCCGAAACGAATTTTGTACTTTGCTATGAAGTTCCACCAGGAATGAGTTTTCATGCAAAAACTGTCTATTTCAACTAACTTTGTCCATCCAAAACGAACTTTGTACTTTGCTATGAAGTTCCACCAGGAATGAGTTTTCATGCAAAAACTGTCTATTTCAACTAACTTTGTCCATCCAAAACGAACTTTGTACTTTGCTATGAAGTTCCACCAGGAATGAGTTTTCATGCAAAAACTGTCTATTTCAACTAACTTTGTCCATCCAAAACGAACTTTGTACTTTGCTATGAAGTTCCACCAGGAATGAGTTTTCATGCAAAAACTGTCTATTTCAACTAACTTTGTCCATCCAAAACGAACTCTGTACTTTGCTATGAAGTTCCACCAGGAATGAGTTTTCATGCAAAAACTGTCTATTTCAACTAAATTGATCCATCCGAAACGAATTTTGTACTTTGCTATGAAGTTCCACCAGGAATGAGTTTTCATGCAAAAACTGTCTATTTCAACTAAATTCGTCCATCCGATACGAACTTTGTACTTTGCTATGAAGTTCTACCAGGAATGAGTTTTCATGCAAAAACTGTCTATTTCAACTAACTTTGTCCATCCAAAACGAACTTTGTACTTTGCTATGAAGTTCCACCAGGAATGAGTTTTCATGCAAAAACTGTCTATTTCAACTAACTTTGTCCATCCAAAACGAACTTTGTACTTTGCTATGAAGTTCCACCAGGAATGAGTTTTCATGCAAAAACTGTCTATTTCAACTAAATTGATCCATCCGAAACGAATTTTGTACTTTGCTATGAAGTTCCACCAGGAATGAGTTTTCATGCAAAAACTGTCTATTTCAACTAACTTTGTCCATCCAAAACGAACTTTGTACTTTGCTATGAAGTTCCACCAGGAATGAGTTTTCATGCAAAAACTGTCTATTTCAACTAACTTTGTCCATCCAAAACGAACTTTGTACTTTGCTATGAAGTTCCACCAGGAATGAGTTTTCATGCAAAAACTGTCTATTTCAACTAACTTTGTCCATCCAAAACGAACTTTGTACTTTGCTATGAAGTTCCACCAGGAATGAGTTTTCATGCAAAAACTGTCTATTTCAACTAACTTTGTCCATCCAAAACGAACTTTGTACTTTGCTATGAAGTTCCACCAGGAATGAGTTTTCATGCAAAAACTGTCTATTTCAACTAAATTGATCCATCCGTAACGAATTTTGTACTTTGCTATGAAGTTCCACCAGGAATGAGTTTTCATGCAAAAACTGTCTATTTCAACTAAATTCGTCCATCCGATACGAACTTTGTACTTTGCTATGAAGTTCTACCAGGAATGAGTTTTCATGCAAAAACTGTCTATTTCAACTAACTTTGTCCATCCAAAACGAACTTTGTACTTTGCTATGAAGTTCCACCAGGAATGAGTTTTCATGCAAAAACTGTCTATTTCAACTAACTTTGTCCATCCAAAACGAACTTTGTACTTTGCTATGAAGTTCCACCAGGAATGAGTTTTCATGCAAAAACTGTCTATTTCAACTAACTTTGTCCATCCAAAACGAACTTTGTACTTTGCTATGAAGTTCCACCAGGAATGAGTTTTCATGCAAAAACTGTCTATTTCAACTAAATTGATCCATCCGAAACGAATTTTGTACTTTGCTATGAAGTTCCACCAGGAATGAGTTTTCATGCAAAAACTGTCTATTTCAACTAACTTTGTCCATCCAAAACGAACTTTGTACTTTGCTATGAAGTTCCACCAGGAATGAGTTTTCATGCAAAAACTGTCTATTTCAACTAACTTTGTCCATCCAAAACGAACTTTGTACTTTGCTATGAAGTTCCACCAGGAATGAGTTTTCATGCAAAAACTGTCTATTTCAACTAACTTTGTCCATCCAAAACGAACTTTGTACTTTGCTATGAAGTTCCACCAGGAATGAGTTTTCATGCAAGAACTGTCTATTTCAACTAAATTGATCCATCCGAAACGAATTTTGTACTTTGCTATGAAGTTCCACCAGGAATGAGTTTTCATGCAAAAACTGTCTATTTCAACTTAATTCGTCCATCCAAAACGAATTTTGTACTTTGCTATGAAGTTCCACCAGGAATGAGTTTTCATGCAAGAACTGTCTATTTAAACTAAATTGATCCATCCAAAACGAACTTTGTACTTTGCTATGAAGTTCCACCAGGAATGAGTTTTTATGGAAAAACTGTCTATTTCAACTAACTTTGTCCATCCAAAACGAACTTTGTACTTTGCTTTGAAGTTCCACCAGGAATGAGTTTTCATGCAAAAACTGTCTATTTCAACTAAATTGATCCATCCGAAACGAATTTTGTACTTTGCTATGAAGTTCCACCAGGAATGAGTTTTCATGCAAAAACTGTCTATTTCAACTAAATTGATCCATCCAAAACGAACTTTGTACTTTGCTATGAAGTTCCACCAGGAATGAGTTTTCATGCAAAAACTGTCTATTTCAACTAACTTTGTCCATCCAAAACGAACTTTGTACTTTGCTATGAAGTTCCACCAGGAATGAGTTTTCATGCAAAAACTGTCTATTTCAACTAAATTGATCCATCCAAAACGAACTTTGTACTTTGCTATGAAGTTCCACCAGGAATGAGTTTTTATGCAAAAACTGTCTATTTCAACTAACTTTGTCCATCCAAAACGAACTTTGTACTTTGCTATGAAGTTCCACCAGGAATGAGTTTTCATGCAAAAACTGTCTATTTCAACTAAATTGATCCATCCAAAACGAACTTTGTACTTTGCTTTGAAGTTCCACCAGGAATGAGTTTTCATGCAAAAACTGTCTATTTCAACTAACTTTGTCCATCCAAAACGAACTTTGTACTTTGCTATGAAGTTCCACCAGGAATGAGTTTTTATGCAAAAACTGTCTATTTCAACTAACTTTGTCCATCCAAAACGAACTTTGTACTTTGCTATGAAGTTCCACCAGGAATGAGTTTTCATGCAAAAACTGTCTATTTCAACTAACTTTGTCCATCCAAAACGAACTTTGTACTTTGCTATGAAGTTCCACCAGGAATGAGTTTTCATGCAAAAACTGTCTATTTCAACTAACTTTGTCCATCCAAAACGAACTTTGTACTTTGCTATGAAGCTCCACCAGGAATGAGTTTTCATGCAAAAACTGTCTATTTTAACTAAATTGATCCATCCAAAACGAACTTTGTACTTTGCTATGAAGTTCCACCAGGAATGAGTTTTCATGCAAGAACTGTCTATTTCAACTAAATTGATCCATCCAAAACGAACTTTGTACTTTGCTATGAAGTTCCACCAGGAATGAGTTTTCATGCAAAAACTGTCTATTTCAACTAACTTTGTCCATCCAAAACGAACTTTGTACTTTGCTATGAAGCTCCACCAGGAATGAGTTTTCATGCAAAAACTGTCTATTTCAACTAAATTGATCCATCCAAAACGAACTTTGTACTTTGCTATGAAGTTCCACCAGGAATGAGTTTTCATGCAAAAACTGGCTATTTCAACTAAATTGGTGCATCCAAAACGAACTTTGTACTTTGCTATGAAGTTCCACCAGGAATGAGTTTTCATGCAAGAACTGTCTATTTCAACTAACTTTGTCCATCCAAAACGAACTTTGTACTTTGCTATGAAGTTCCACCAGGAATGAGTTTTTATGCAAAAACTGTCTATTTCAACTAACTTTGTCCATCCAAAACGAACTTTGTACTTTGCTATGAAGTTCCACCAGGAATGAGTTTTCATGCAAAAACTGTCTATTTTAACTAAATTGATCCATCCAAAACGAACTTTGTACTTTGCTATGAAGTTCCACCAGGAATGAGTTTTCATGCAAAAACTGTCTATTTTAACTAAATTGATCCATCCAAAACGAACTTTGTACTTTGCTATGAAGTTCCACCAGGAATGAGTTTTCATGCAAAAACTGTCTATTTCAACTAAATTGATCCATCCAAAACGAACTTTGTACTTTGCTATGAAGTTCCACCAGGAATGAGTTTTCATGCAAGAACTGTCTATTTTAACTAAATTGATCCATCCAAAACGAACTTTGTACTTTGCTATGAAGTTCCACCAGGAATGAGTTTTCATGCAAAAACTGTCTATTTTAACTAAATTGATCCATCCAAAACGAACTTTGTACTTTGCTATGAAGTTCCACCAGGAATGAGTTTTCATGCAAAAACTGTCTATTTCAACTAAATTGATCCATCCAAAACGAACTTTGTACTTTGCTATGAAGTTCCACCAGGAATGAGTTTTCATACAAAAACTGTCTATTTCAACTAACTTTGTCCATCCAAAACGAACTTTGTACTTTGCTATGAAGTTCCACCAGGAATGAGTTTTCATGCAAAAACTGTCTATTTCAACTAACTTTGTCCATCCAAAACGAACTTTGTACTTTGCTATGAAGTTCCACCAGGAATGAGTTTTCATGCAAAAACTGTCTATTTCAACTAACTTTGTCCATCCAAAACGAACTTTGTACTTTGCTATGAAGTTCCACAAGGAATGAGTTTTCATGCAAAAACTGTCTATTTCAACTAAATTGGTGCATCCGATACGAACTTTGTACTTTGCTATGAAGTTCCACCAGGAATGAGTTTTCATGCAAGAACTGTCTATTTCAACTAACTTTGTCCATCCAAAACGAACTTTGTACTTTGCTATGAAGTTCCACCAGGAATGAGTTTTTATGCAAAAACTGTCTATTTCAACTAACTTTGTCCATCCAAAACGAACTTTGTACTTTGCTATGAAGTTCCACAAGGAATGAGTTTTCATGCAAAAACTGTCTATTTCAACTAAATTGGTGCATCCGATACGAACTTTGTACTTTGCTATGAAGTTCCACCAGGAATGAGTTTTCATGCAAAAATTATCTATTTCAACTAACTTTGTCCATCCAAAACGAACTTTGTTCTTTGCTATGAAGTTCCACCAGGAATGAGTTTTTATGCAAAAACTGTCTATTTCAACTAACTTTGTCCATCCAAAACGAACTTTGTACTTTGCTATGAAGTTCCACCAGGAATGAGTTTTCATGCAAAAACTGTCTATTTCAACTAACTTTGTCCATCCAAAACGAACTTTGTACTTTGCTATGAAGTTCCACCAGGAATGAGTTTTCATGCAAAAACTGTCTATTTTAACTAAATTGATCCATCCAAAACGAACTTTGTACTTTGCTATGAAGTTCCACCAGGAATGAGTTTTCATGCAAGAACTGTCTATTTTAACTAAATTGATCCATCCAAAACGAACTTTGTACTTTGCTATGAAGTTCCACCAGGAATGAGTTTTCATGCAAAAACTGTCTATTTCAACTAACTTTGTCCATCCAAAACGAACTTTGTACTTTGCTATGAAGTTCCACCAGGAATGAGTTTTCATGCAAAAACTGTCTATTTTAACTTAATTGATCCATCCAAAACGAACTTTGTACTTTGCTATGAAGTTCCACCAGGAATGAGTTTTCATGCAAGAACTGTCTATTTCAACTAAATTGATCCATCCGAAACGAACTTTGTACTTTGCTATGAAGTTCCACCAGGAATGAGTTTTTATGCAAAAACTGTCTATTTCAACTAACTTTGTCCATCCAAAACGAACTTTGTACTTTGCTATGAAGTTCCACCAGGAATGAGTTTTCATGCAAAAACTGTCTATTTCAACTAACTTTGTCCATCCAAAACGAACTTTGTACTTTGCTATGAAGTTCCACCAGGAATGAGTTTTTATGCAAAAACTGTCTATTTCAACTAACTTTGTCCATCCAAAACGAACTTTGTACTTTGCTATGAAGTTCCACCAGGAATGAGTTTTCATGCAAAAACTGTCTATTTCAACTAACTTTGTCCATCCAAAACGAACTTTGTACTTTGCTATGAAGTTCCACCAGGAATGAGTTTTCATGCAAAAACTGTCTATTTCAACTAACTTTGTCCATCCAAAACGAACTTTGTACTTTGCTATGAAGTTCCACCAGGAACGAGTTTACATGCAAAAACTGTCTATTTCAACTAAATTGATCCATCCAAAACGAACTTTGTACTTTGCTATGAAGTTTCACCAGGAATGAGTTTTCATGCAAAAACTGTCTATTTCAACTAACTTTGTCCATCCAAAACGAACTTTGTACTTTGCTATGAAGTTCCACCAGAAATGAGTTTTCATGCAAAAACTGTCTATTTCAACTAACTTTGTCCATCCAAAACGAACTTTGTACTTTGCTATGAAGTTCCACCAGGAATGAGTTTTCATGCAAAAACTGTCTATTTCAACTGAATTGATCCATCCAAAACGAACTTTGTACTTTGCTATGAAGTTCCACCAGGAATGAGTTTTCATGCAAAAACTGTCTATTTCAACTTAATTCGTCCATCCAAAACGAACTTTGTACTTTGCTATGAAGTTCCACCAGGAATGAGTTTTCATGCAAAAACTGTCTATTTCAACTAACTTTGTCCATCCAAAACGAACTTTGTACTTTGAAGTTCCACCAGGAATGAGTTTTCATGCAAAAACTGTCTATTACAACTAAATTGATCCATCCAAAACGAACTTTGTACTTTGCTATGAAGTTCCACCAGGAATGAGTTTTTATGCAAAAACTGTCTATTTCAACTAACTTTGTCCATCCAAAACGAACTTTGTACTTTGCTATGAAGTTCCACCAGGAATGAGTTTTCATGCAAAAACTGTCTATTTCAACTAACTTTGTCCATCCAAAACGAACTTTGTACTTTGCTATGAAGTTCCACCAGGAATGAGTTTTTATGCAAAAACTGTCTATTTCAACTAACTTTGTCCATCCAAAACGAACTTTGTACTTTGCTATGAAGTTCCACCAGGAATGAGTTTTCATGCAAAAACTGTCTATTTCAACTAACTTTGTCCATCCAAAACGAACTTTGTACTTTGCTATGAAGTTCCACCAGGAATGAGTTTACATGCAAAAACTGTCTATTTCAACTAAATTGATCCATCCAAAACGAACTTTGTACTTTGCTATGAAGTTCCACCAGGAATGAGTTTTCATGCAAGAACTGTCTATTTCAACTTAATTCGTCCATCCAAAACGAACTTTGTACTTTGCTATGAAGTTCCACCAGGAATGAGTTTTCATGCAAAAACTGTCTATTTCAACTAACTTTGTCCATCCAAAACGAACTTTGTACTTTGAAGTTCCACCAGGAATGAGTTTTCATGCAAAAACTGTCTATTACAACTAAATTGATCCATCCAAAACGAACTTTGTACTTTGCTATGAAGTTCCACCAGGAATGAGTTTTTATGCAAAAACTGTCTATTTCAACTAACTTTGTCCATCCAAAACGAACTTTGTACTTTGCTATGAAGTTCCACCAGGAATGAGTTTACATGCAAAAACTGTCTATTTCAACTAACTTTGTCCATCCAAAACGAACTTTGTACTTTGCTATGAAGTTCCACCAGGAATGAGTTTACATGCAAAAACTGTCTATTTCAACTAAATTGATCCATCCAAAACGAACTTTGTACTTTGCTATGAAGTTTCACCAGGAATGAGTTTTCATGCAAAAACTGTCTATTTCAACTAACTTTGTCCATCCAAAACGAACTTTGTACTTTGCTATGAAGTTCCACCAGAAATGAGTTTTCATGCAAAAACTGTCTATTTCAACTAACTTTGTCCATCCAAAACGAACTTTGTACTTTGCTATGAAGTTCCACCAGGAATGAGTTTTCATGCAAAAACTGTCTATTTCAACTGAATTGATCCATCCAAAACGAACTTTGTACTTTGCTATGAAGTTCCACCAGGAATGAGTTTTCATGCAAAAACTGTCTATTTCAACTTAATTCGTCCATCCAAAACGAACTTTGTACTTTGCTATGAAGTTCCACCAGGAATGAGTTTTCATGCAAAAACTGTCTATTTCAACTAACTTTGTCCATCCAAAACGAACTTTGTACTTTGAAGTTCCACCAGGAATGAGTTTTCATGCAAAAACTGTCTATTACAACTAAATTGATCCATCCAAAACGAACTTTGTACTTTGCTATGAAGTTCCACCAGGAATGAGTTTTTATGCAAAAACTGTCTATTTCAACTAACTTTGTCCATCCAAAACGAACTTTGTACTTTGCTATGAAGTTCCACCAGGAATGAGTTTTCATGCAAAAACTGTCTATTTCAACTAACTTTGTCCATCCAAAACGAACTTTGTTCTTTGCTATGAAGTTCCACCAGGAATGAGTTTTCATGCAAAAACTGTCTATTTCAACTAAATTGATCCATCCGAAACGAACTTTGTACTTTGCTATGAAGTTCCACCAGGAATGAGTTTTTATGCAAAAACTGTCTATTTCAACTAACTTTGTCCATCCAAAACGAACTTTGTACTTTGCTATGAAGTTCCACCAGGAATGAGTTTTCATGCAAAAACTGTCTATTTCAACTAACTTTGTCCATCCAAAACGAACTTTGTACTTTGCTATGAAGTTCCACCAGGAATGAGTTTACATGCAAAAACTGTCTATTTCAACTAAATTGATCCATCCAAAACGAACTTTGTACTTTGCTATGAAGTTCCACCAGGAATGAGTTTTCATGCAAGAACTGTCTATTTCAACTAAATTGATCCATCCGAAACGAATTTTGTACTTTGCTATGAAGTTCCACCAGGAATGAGTTTTCATGCAAAAACTGTCTATTTCAACTAACTTTGTCCATCCAAAACGAACTTTGTAGTTTGCTATGAAGTTCCACCAGGAATGAGTTTTCATGCAAAAACTGTCTATTTCAACTAACTTTGTCCATCCAAAACGAACTTTGTACTTTGCTATGAAGTTCCACCAGGAATGAGTTTTCATGCAAAAACTGTCTATTTCAACTGAATTGATCCATCCAAAACGAACTTTGTACTTTGCTATGAAGTTCCACCAGGAATGAGTTTTCATGCAAAAACTGTCTATTTCAACTTAATTCGTCCATCCAAAACGAACTTTGTACTTTGCTATGAAGTTCCACCAGGAATGAGTTTTCATGCAAAAACTGTCTATTTCAACTAACTTTGTCCATCCAAAACGAACTTTGTACTTTGGAGTTCCACCAAGAATGAGTTTTCATGCAAAAACTGTCTATTTCAACTAAATTGATCCATCCAAAACGAACTTTGTACTTTGCTATGAAGTTCCACCAGGAATGAGTTTTTATGCAAAAACTGTCTATTTCAACTAACTTTGTCCATCCAAAACGAACTTTGTACTTTGCTATGAAGTTCCACCAGGAATGAGTTTTCATGCAAAAACTGTCTATTTCAACTAAATTGATCCATCCAAAACGAACTTTGTACTTTGCTATGAAGTTCCACCAGGAATGAGTTTTCATGCAAAAACTGTCTATTTCAACTAACTTTGTCCATCCAAAACGAACTTTGTACTTTGCTATGAAGTTCCACCAGGAATGAGTTTTTATGCAAAAACTGTCTATTTCAACTAACTTTGTCCATCCAAAACGAACTTTGTACTTTGCTATGAAGTTCCACCAGGAATGAGTTTTCATGCAAAAACTGTCTATTTCAACTAAATTGATCCATCCAAAACGAACTTTGTACTTTGCTATGAAGTTCCACCAGGAATGAGTTTTCATGCAAAAACTGTCTATTTCAACTAACTTTGTCCATCCAAAACGAACTTTGTACTTTGCTATGAAGTTCCACCAGGAATGAGTTTTTATGCAAAAACTGTCTATTTCAACTAACTTTGTCCATCCAAAACGAACTTTGTACTTTGCTATGAAGTTCCACCAGGAATGAGTTTTCATGCAAAAACTGTCTATTTCAACTAACTTTGTCCATCCAAAACGAACTTTGTACTTTGCTATGAAGTTCCACCAGGAATGAGTTTTCATGCAAAAACTGTCTATTTCAACTAACTTTGTCCATCCAAAACGAACTTTGTACTTTGCTATGAAGTTCCACCAGGAATGAGTTTTCATGCAAAAACTGTCTATTTCAACTAACTTTGTCCATCCAAAACGAACTTTGTACTTTGCTATGAAGTTCCACCAGGAATGAGTTTTCATGCAAAAACTGTCTATTTCAACTGAATTGATCCATCCAAAACGAACTTTGTACTTTGCTATGAAGTTCCACCAGGAATGAGTTTTCATGCAAAAACTGTCTATTTCAACTTAATTCGTCCATCCAAAACGAACTTTGTACTTTGCTATGAAGTTCCACCAGGAATGAGTTTTTATGCAAAAACTGTCTATTTCAACTAACTTTGTCCATCCAAAACGAACTTTGTACTTTGCTATGAAGTTCCACCAGGAATGAGTTTTCATGCAAAAACTGTCTATTTCAACTAACTTTGTCCATCCAAAACGAACTTTGTACTTTGCTATGAAGTTCCACCAGGAATGAGTTTTCATGCAAAAACTGTCTATTTTAACTAAATTGATCCATCCAAAACGAACTTTGTTCTTTGCTATGAAGTTCCACCAGGAATGAGTTTTCATGCAAAAACTGTCTATTTCAACTAAATTGATCCATCCGAAACGAACTTTGTACTTTGCTATGAAGTTCCACCAGGAATGAGTTTTTATGCAAAAACTGTCTATTTCAACTAACTTTGTCCATCCAAAACGAACTTTGTACTTTGCTATGAAGTTCCACCAGGAATGAGTTTTCATGCAAAAACTGTCTATTTCAACTAACTTTGTCCATCCAAAACGAACTTTGTACTTTGCTATGAAGTTCCACCAGGAATGAGTTTACATGCAAAAACTGTCTATTTCAACTTAATTGATCCATCCAAAACGAACTTTGTACTTTGCTATGAAGTTCCACCAGGAATGAGTTTTCATGCAAGAACTGTCTATTTCAACTAAATTGATCCATCCGAAACGAATTTTGTACTTTGCTATGAAGTTCCACCAGGAATGAGTTTTCATGCAAAAACTGTCTATTTCAACTAACTTTGTCCATCCAAAACGAACTTTGTAGTTTGCTATGAAGTTCCACCAGGAATGAGTTTTCATGCAAAAACTGTCTATTTCAACTAACTTTGTCCATCCAAAATGAACTTTGTACTTTGCTATGAAGTTCCACCAGGAATGAGTTTTCATGCAAAAACTGTCTATTTCAACTGAATTGATCCATCCAAAACGAACTTTGTACTTTGCTATGGAGTTCCACCAGGAATGAGTTTTCATGCAAAAACTGTCTATTTCAACTTAATTCGTCCATCCAAAACGAACTTTGTACTTTGCTATGAAGTTCCACCAGGAATGAGTTTACATGCAAAAACTGTCTATTTCAACTAACTTTGTCCATCCAAAACGAACTTTGTACTTTGCTATGAAGTTCCACCAGGAATGAGTTTTCATGCAAAAACTGTCTATTTCAACTAACTTTGTCCATCCAAAACGAACTTTGTACTTTGCTATGAAGTTCCACCAGGAATGAGTTTACATGCAAAAACTGTCTATTTCAACTAACTTTGTCCATCCAAAACGAACTTTGTACTTTGGAGTTCCACCAAGAATGAGTTTTCATGCAAAAACTGTCTATTTCAACTAAATTGATCCATCCAAAACGAACTTTGTACTTTGCTATGAAGTTCCACCAGGAATGAGTTTTTATGCAAAAACTGTCTATTTCAACTAACTTTGTCCATCCAAAACGAACTTTGTACTTTGCTATGAAGTTCCACCAGGAATGAGTTTTCATGCAAAAACTGTCTATTTCAACTAACTTTGTCCATCCAAAACGAACTTTGTACTTTGCTATGAAGTTCCACCAGGAATGAGTTTACATGCAAAAACTGTCTATTTCAACTGAATTGATCCATCCAAAACGAACTTTGTACTTTGCTATGAAGTTCCACCAGGAATGAGTTTTCATGCAAAAACTGTCTATTTCAACTAAATTGATCCATCCAAAACGAACTTTGTACTTTGCTATGAAGTTCCACCAGGAATGAGTTTTCATGCAAAAACTGTCTATTTCAACTAACTTTGTCCATCCAAAACGAACTTTGTACTTTGAAGTTCCACCAGGAATGAGTTTTCATGCAAAAACTGTCTATTACAACTAAATTGATCCATCCAAAACGAACTTTGTACTTTGCTATGAAGTTCCACCAGGAATGAGTTTTTATGCAAAAACTGTCTATTTCAACTAACTTTGTCCATCCAAAACGAACTTTGTACTTTGCTATGAAGTTCCACCAGGAATGAGTTTTCATGCAAAAACTGTCTATTTCAACTAAATTGATCCATCCAAAACGAACTTTGTACTTTGCTATGAAGTTCCACCAGGAATGAGTTTTTATGCAAAAACTGTCTATTTCAACTAAATTGATCCATCCAAAACGAACTTTGTACTTTGCTATGAAGTTCCACCTGGAAGGAGTTTTCATGCAAAAACTGTCTATTTCAACTAACTTTGTCCATCCAAAACGAATTTTGTACTTTGCTATGAAGTTCCACCAGGAATGAGTTTTCATGCAAAAACTGTCTATTTCAACTAACTTTGTCCATCCAAAACGAACTTTGTACTTTGCTATGAAGTTCCACCAGGAATGAGTTTTCATGCAAAAACTGTCTATTTCAACTTAATTCGTCCATCCAAAACGAACTTTGTACTTTGCTATGAAGTTCCACCAGGAATGAGTTTTCATGCAAAAACTGTCTATTTCAACTAACTTTGTCCATCCAAAACGAACTTTGTACTTTGCTATGAAGTTCCACCAGGAATGAGTTTTCATGCAAAAACTGTCTATTTCAACTAACTTTGTCCATCCAAAACGAACTTTGTACTTTGCTATGAAGTTCCACCAGGAATGAGTTTTCATGCAAAAACTGTCTATTTCAACTAACTTTGTCCATCCAAAACGAACTTTGTACTTTGCTATGAAGTTCCACCAGGAATGAGTTTTCATGCAAAAACTGTCTATTTCAACTTAATTCGTCCATCCAAAACGAACTTTGTACTTTGCTATGAAGTTCCACCAGGAATGAGTTTTCATGCAAAAACTGTCTATTTCAACTTAATTCATCCATCCAAAACGAACTTTGTACTTTGCTATGAAGTTCCACCAGGAATGAGTTTTCATGCAAAAACTGTCTATTTCAACTTAATTCGTCCATCCAAAACAAACTTTGTACTTTGCTATGAAGTTCCACCAGGAATGAGTTTTCATGCAAAAACTGTCTATTTCAACTAACTTTGTCCATCCAAAACGAACTTTGTACTTTGCTATGAAGTTCCACCAGGAATGAGTTTTCATGCAAAAACTGTCTATTTCAACTAAATTGATCCATCCAAAACGAACTTTGTACTTTGCTATGAAGTTCCACCAGGAATGAGTTTTCATGCACAAACTGTCTATTTCAACTAAATTGATCCATCCAAAACGAACTTTTTACTTTGCTATGAAGTTCCACCAGGAATGAGTTTTCATGCAAAAACTGTCTATTTCAACTAACTTTGTCCATCCAAAACGAACTTTGTACTTTGCTATGAAGTTCCACCAGGAATGAGTTTTCATGCAAAAACTGTCTATTTCAACTAAATTGATCCATCCAAAACGAACTTTGTACTTTGCTATGAAGTTCCACCAGGAATGAGTTTTTATGCAAAAACTGTCTATTTCAACTAACTTTGTCCATCCAAAACGAACTTTGTACTTTGCTATGAAGTTCCACCAGGAATGAGTTTTCATGCAAAAACTGTCTATTTCAACTAACTTTGTCCATCCAAAACGAACTTTGTACTTTGCTATGAAGTTCCACCAGGAATGAGTTTTTATGCAAAAACTGTCTATTTCAACTAACTTTGTCCATCCAAAACGAACTTTGTACTTTGCTATGAAGTTCCACCAGGAATGAGTTTTCATGCAAAAACTGTCTATTTCAACTAACTTTGTCCATCCAAAACGAACTTTGTACTTTGCTATGAAGTTCCACCAGGAATGAGTTTTCATGCAAAAACTGTCTATTTCAACTAACTTTGTCCATCCAAAACGAACTTTGTACTTTGCTATGAAGTTCCACCAGGAATGAGTTTTCATGCAAAAACTGTCTATTTCAACTAACTTTGTCCATCCAAAACGAACTTTGTACTTTGCTATGAAGTTCCACCAGGAATGAGTTTTCATGCAAAAACTGTCTATTTCAACTAAAATGATCCATCCAAAACGAACTTTGTACTTTGCTATGAAGTTCCACCAGGAATGAGTTTTTATGCAAAAACTGTCTATTTCAACTAACTTTGTCCATCCAAAACGAACTTTGTACTTTGCTATGAAGTTCCACCAGGAATGAGTTTTCATGCAAAAACTGTCTATTTCAACTAACTTTGTCCATCCAAAACGAACTTTGTACTTTGCTATGAAGTTCCACCAGGAATGAGTTTTCATGCAAAAACTGTCTATTTTAACTAAATTGATCCATCCAAAACGAACTTTGTACTTTGCTATGAAGTTCCACCAGGAATGAGTTTTCATGCAAAAACTGTCTATTTCAACTAAATTGATCCATCCAAAACGAACTTTGTACTTTGCTATGAAGTTCCACCAGGAATGAGTTTTCATGCAAGAACTGTCTATTTCAACTAAATTGATCCATCCGAAACGAACTTTGTACTTTGCTATGAAGTTCCACCAGGAATGAGTTTTTATGCAAAAACTGTCTATTTCAACTAACTTTGTCCATCCGAAACGAACTTTGTACTTTGCTATGAAGTTCCACCAGGAATGAGTTTTCATGCAAAAACTGTCTATTTCAACTAAAATGATCCATCCAAAACGAACTTTGTACTTTGCTATGAAGTTCCACCAGGAATGAGTTTTCATGCAAGAACTGTCTATTTCAACTAAATTGATCCATCCGAAACGAACTTTGTACTTTGCTATGAAGTTCCACCAGGAATGAGTTTTTATGCAAAAACTGTCTATTTCAACTAACTTTGTCCATCCGAAACGAACTTTGTACTTTGCTATGAAGTTCCACCAGGAATGAGTTTTTATGCAAAAACTGTCTATTTCAACTAACTTTGTCCATCCAAAACGAACTTTGTACTTTGCTATGAAGTTCCACCAGGAATGAGTTTTCATGCAAAAACTGTCTATTTCAACTAACTTTGTCCATCCAAAACGAACTTTGTACTTTGCTATGAAGTTCCACCAGGAATGAGTTTTTATGCAAAAACTGTCTATTTCAACTAACTTTGTCCATCCAAAACGACCTTTGTACTTTGCTATGAAGTTCCACCAGGAATGAGTTTTTCATGCAAAAACTGTCTATTTCAACTAACTTTGTCCATCCAAAACGAACTTTGTACTTTGCTATGAAGTTCCACCAGGAATGAGTTTTCATGCAAAAACTGTCTATTTCAACTAACTTTGTCCATCCAAAACGAACTTTGTACTTTGCTATGAAGTTCCACCAGGAATGAGTTTTCATGCAAAAACTGTCTATTTCAACTAACTTTGTCCATCCAAAACGAACTTTGTACTTTGCTATGAAGTTCCACCAGGAATGAGTTTTTATGCAAAAACTGTCTATTTCAACTTACTTTGTCCATCCAAAACGAACTTTGTACTTTGCTAAGAAGTTCCACCAGGAATGAGTTTTCATGCAAAAACTGTCTATTTCAACTAACTTTGTCCATCCAAAACGAACTTTGTACTTTGCTATGAAGTTCCACCAGGAATGAGTTTTCATGCAAAAACTGTCTATTTCAACTAACTTTGTCCATCCAAAACGAACTTTGTACTTTGCTATGAAGTTCCACCAGGAATGAGTTTTTATGCAAAAACTGTCTATTTCAACTAACTTTGTCCATCCAAAACGAACTTTGTACTTTGCTATGAAGTTCCACCAGGAATGAGTTTTCATGCAAAAACTGTCTATTTCAACTAACTTTGTCCATCCAAAACGAACTTTGTACTTTGCTATGAAGTTCCACCAGGAATGAGTTTTCATGCAAAAACTGTCTATTTCAACTAAAATGATCCATCCAAAACGAACTTTGTACTTTGCTATGAAGTTCCACCAGGAATGAGTTTTTATGCAAAAACTGTCTATTTCAACTAACTTTGTCCATCCAAAACGAACTTTGTACTTTGCTATGAAGTTCCACCAGGAATGAGTTTTCATGCAAAAACTGTCTATTTCAACTAACTTTGTCCATCCAAAACGAACTTTGTACTTTGCTATGAAGTTCCACCAGGAATGAGTTTTCATGCAAAAACTGTCTATTTCAACTAAAATGATCCATCCAAAACGAACTTTGTACTTTGCTATGAAGTTCCACCAGGAATGAGTTTTTATGCAAAAACTGTCTATTTCAACTAACTTTGTCCATCCAAAACGAACTTTGTACTTTGCTATGAAGTTCCACCAGGAATGAGTTTTCATGCAAAAACTGTCTATTTCAACTAACTTTGTCCATCCAAAACGAACTTTGTACTTTGCTATGAAGTTCCACCAGGAATGAGTTTTCATGCAAAAACTGTCTATTTTAACTTAATTGATCCATCCAAAACGAACTTTGTACTTTGCTATGAAGTTCCACCAGGAATGAGTTTTCATGCAAGAACTGTCTATTTCAACTAAATTGATCCATCCGAAACGAACTTTGTACTTTGCTATGAAGTTCCACCAGGAATGAGTTTTTATGCAAAAACTGTCTATTTCAACTAACTTTGTCCATCCAAAACGAACTTTGTACTTTGCTATGAAGTTCCACCAGGAATGAGTTTTCATGCAAAAACTGTCTATTTCAACTAAATTGATCCATCCAAAACGAACTTTGTACTTTGCTATGAAGTTCCACCAGGAATGAGTTTACATGCAAAAACTGTCTATTTCAACTAAATTGATCCATCCAAAACGAACTTTGTACTTTGCTATGAAGTTCCACCAGGAATGAGTTTTCATGCAAAAACTGTCTATTTCAACTAACTTTGTCCATCCAAAACGAACTTTGTACTTTGCTATGAAGTTCCACCAGGAATGAGTTTACATGCAAAAACTGTCTATTTCAACTAAATTGATCCATCCAAAACGAACTTTGTACTTTGCTATGAAGTTTCACCAGGAATGAGTTTTCATGCAAAAACTGTCTATTTCAACTAACTTTGTCCATCCAAAACGAACTTTGTACTTTGCTATGAAGTTCCACCAGGAATGAGTTTTCATGCAAAAACTGTCTATTTCAACTAACTTTGTCCATCCAAAACGAACTTTGTACTTTGCTATGAAGTTCCACCAGGAATGAGTTTTCATGCAAAAACTGTCTATTTCAACTAACTTTGTCCATCCAAAACGAACTTTGTACTTTGCTATGAAGTTCCACCAGGAATGAGTTTTCATGCAAAAACTGTCTATTTCAACTAACTTTGTCCATCCAAAACGAACTTTGTACTTTGCTATGAAGTTCCACCAGGAATGAGTTTTCATGCAAAAACTGTCTATTTCAACTGAATTGATCCATCCAAAACGAACTTTGTACTTTGCTATGAAGTTCCACCAGGAATGAGTTTTCATGCAAAAACTGTCTATTTCAACTTAATTCGTCCATCCAAAACGAACTTTGTACTTTGCTATGAAGTTCCACCAGGAATGAGTTTTCATGCAAAAACTGTCTATTTCAACTAACTTTGTCCATCCAAAACGAACTTTGTACTTTGAAGTTCCACCAGGAATGAGTTTTCATGCAAAAACTGTCTATTACAACTAAATTGATCCATCCAAAACGAACTTTGTACTTTGCTATGAAGTTCCACCAGGAATGAGTTTTTATGCAAAAACTGTCTATTTCAACTAACTTTGTCCATCCAAAACGAACTTTGTACTTTGCTATGAAGTTCCACCAGGAATGAGTTTTCATGCAAAAACTGTCTATTTCAACTAACTTTGTCCATCCAAAACGAACTTTGTACTTTGCTATGAAGTTCCACCAGGAATGAGTTTTCATGCAAAAACTGTCTATTTTAACTAAATTGATCCATCCAAAACGAACTTTGTTCTTTGCTATGAAGTTCCACCAGGAATGAGTTTTCATGCAAAAACTGTCTATTTCAACTAAATTGATCCATCCGAAACGAACTTTGTACTTTGCTATGAAGTTCCACCAGGAATGAGTTTTTATGCAAAAACTGTCTATTTCAACTAACTTTGTCCATCCAAAACGAACTTTGTACTTTGCTATGAAGTTCCACCAGGAATGAGTTTTCATGCAAAAACTGTCTATTTCAACTAACTTTGTCCATCCAAAACGAACTTTGTACTTTGCTATGAAGTTCCACCAGGAATGAGTTTTCATGCAAAAACTGTCTATTTCAACTAACTTTGTCCATCCAAAACGAACTTTGTACTTTGCTATGAAGTTCCACCAGGAATGAGTTGTCATGCAAGAACTGTCTATTTCAACTAAATTGATCCATCCGAAACGAATTTTGTACTTTGCTATGAAGTTCCACCAGGAATGAGTTTTCATGCAAAAACTGTCTATTTCAACTAACTTTGTCCATCCAAAACGAACTTTGTAGTTTGCTATGAAGTTCCACCAGGAATGAGTTTTCATGCAAAAACTGTCTATTTCAACTTAATTCGTCCATCCAAAACGAACTTTGTACTTTGCTATGAAGTTCCACCAGGAATGAGTTTTCATGCAAAAACTGTCTATTTCAACTTAATTCATCCATCCAAAACGAACTTTGTACTTTGCTATGAAGTTCCACCAGGAATGAGTTTTCATGCAAAAACTGTCTATTTCAACTAACTTTGTCCATCCAAAACGAACTTTGTACTTTGCTATGAAGTTCCACCAGGAATGAGTTTTCATGCAAAAACTGTCTATTTCAACTAACTTTGTCCATCCAAAACGAACTTTGTACTGTGCTATGAAGTTCCACCAGGAATGAGTTTTCATGCAAAAACTGTCTATTTCAACTTAATTCGTCCATCCAAAACGAACTTTGTACTTTGCTATGAAGTTCCACCAGGAATGAGTTTTCATGCAAAAACTGTCTATTTCAACTTAATTCGTCCATCCAAAACAAACTTTGTACTTTGCTATGAAGTTCCACCAGGAATGAGTTTTCATGCAAAAACTGTCTATTTCAACTAACTTTGTCCATCCAAAACGAACTTTGTACTTTGCTATGAAGTTCCACCAGGAATGAGTTTTCATGCAAAAACTGTCTATTTCAACTAAATTGATCCATCCAAAACGAACTTTGTACTTTGCTATGAAGTTCCACCAGGAATGAGTTTTCATGCACAAACTGTCTATTTCAACTAAATTGATCCATCCAAAACGAACTTTTTACTTTGCTATGAAGTTCCACCAGGAATGAGTTTTCATGCAAAAACTGTCTATTTCAACTAACTTTGTCCATCCAAAACGAACTTTGTACTTTGCTATGAAGTTCCACCAGGAATGAGTTTTCATGCAAAAACTGTCTATTTCAACTAAATTGATCCATCCAAAACGAACTTTGTACTTTGCTATGAAGTTCCACCAGGAATGAGTTTTTATGCAAAAACTGTCTATTTCAACTAACTTTGTCCATCCAAAACGAACTTTGTACTTTGCTATGAAGTTCCACCAGGAATGAGTTTTCATGCAAAAACTGTCTATTTCAACTAACTTTGTCCATCCAAAACGAACTTTGTACTTTGCTATGAAGTTCCACCAGGAATGAGTTTTTATGCAAAAACTGTCTATTTCAACTAACTTTGTCCATCCAAAACGAACTTTGTACTTTGCTATGAAGTTCCACCAGGAATGAGTTTTCATGCAAAAACTGTCTATTTCAACTAACTTTGTCCATCCAAAACGAACTTTGTACTTTGCTATGAAGTTCCACCAGGAATGAGTTTTCATGCAAAAACTGTCTATTTCAACTAACTTTGTCCATCCAAAACGAACTTTGTACTTTGCTATGAAGTTCCACCAGGAATGAGTTTTCATGCAAAAACTGTCTATTTCAACTAACTTTGTCCATCCAAAACGAACTTTGTACTTTGCTATGAAGTTCCACCAGGAATGAGTTTTCATGCAAAAACTGTCTATTTCAACTAAAATGATCCATCCAAAACGAACTTTGTACTTTGCTATGAAGTTCCACCAGGAATGAGTTTTTATGCAAAAACTGTCTATTTCAACTAACTTTGTCCATCCAAAACGAACTTTGTACTTTGCTATGAAGTTCCACCAGGAATGAGTTTTCATGCAAAAACTGTCTATTTCAACTAACTTTGTCCATCCAAAACGAACTTTGTACTTTGCTATGAAGTTCCACCAGGAATGAGTTTTCATGCAAAAACTGTCTATTTCAACTAAAATGATCCATCCAAAACGAACTTTGTACTTTGCTATGAAGTTCCACCAGGAATGAGTTTTTATGCAAAAACTGTCTATTTCAACTAACTTTGTCCATCCAAAACGAACTTTGTACTTTGCTATGAAGTTCCACCAGGAATGAGTTTTCATGCAAAAACTGTCTATTTCAACTAACTTTGTCCATCCAAAACGAACTTTGTACTTTGCTATGAAGTTCCACCAGGAATGAGTTTTCATGCAAAAACTGTCTATTTCAACTAAAATGATCCATCCAAAACGAACTTTGTACTTTGCTATGAAGTTCCACCAGGAATGAGTTTTCATGCAAGAACTGTCTATTTCAACTAAATTGATCCATCCGAAACGAACTTTGTACTTTGCTATGAAGTTCCACCAGGAATGAGTTTTTATGCAAAAACTGTGTATTTCAACTAACTTTGTCCATCCGAAACGAACTTTGTACTTTGCTATGAAGTTCCACCAGGAATGAGTTTTTATGCAAAAACTGTCTATTTCAACTAACTTTGTCCATCCAAAACGAACTTTGTACTTTGCTATGAAGTTCCACCAGGAATGAGTTTTCATGCAAAAACTGTCTATTTCAACTAACTTTGTCCATCCAAAACGAACTTTGTACTTTGCTATGAAGTTCCACCAGGAATGAGTTTTTATGCAAAAACTGTCTATTTCAACTAACTTTGTCCATCCAAAACGACCTTTGTACTTTGCTATGAAGTTCCACCAGGAATGAGTTTTCATGCAAAAACTGTCTATTTCAACTAACTTTGTCCATCCAAAACGAACTTTGTACTTTGCTATGAAGTTCCACCAGGAATGAGTTTTCATGCAAAAACTGTCTATTTCAACTAACTTTGTCCATCCAAAACGAACTTTGTACTTTGCTATGAAGTTCCACCAGGAATGAGTTTTCATGCAAAAACTGTCTATTTCAACTAACTTTGTCCATCCAAAACGAACTTTGTACTTTGCTATGAAGTTCCACCAGGAATGAGTTTTTATGCAAAAACTGTCTATTTCAACTTACTTTGTCCATCCAAAACGAACTTTGTACTTTGCTAAGAAGTTCCACCAGGAATGAGTTTTCATGCAAAAACTGTCTATTTCAACTAACTTTGTCCATCCAAAACGAACTTTGTACTTTGCTATGAAGTTCCACCAGGAATGAGTTTTCATGCAAAAACTGTCTATTTCAACTAACTTTGTCCATCCAAAACGAACTTTGTACTTTGCTATGAAGTTCCACCAGGAATGAGTTTTTATGCAAAAACTGTCTATTTCAACTAACTTTGTCCATCCAAAACGAACTTTGTACTTTGCTATGAAGTTCCACCAGGAATGAGTTTTCATGCAAAAACTGTCTATTTCAACTAACTTTGTCCATCCAAAACGAACTTTGTACTTTGCTATGAAGTTCCACCAGGAATGAGTTTTCATGCAAAAACTGTCTATTTCAACTAAAATGATCCATCCAAAACGAACTTTGTACTTTGCTATGAAGTTCCACCAGGAATGAGTTTTTATGCAAAAACTGTCTATTTCAACTAACTTTGTCCATCCAAAACGAACTTTGTACTTTGCTATGAAGTTCCACCAGGAATGAGTTTTCATGCAAAAACTGTCTATTTCAACTAACTTTGTCCATCCAAAACGAACTTTGTACTTTGCTATGAAGTTCCACCAGGAATGAGTTTTCATGCAAAAACTGTCTATTTCAACTAAAATGATCCATCCAAAACGAACTTTGTACTTTGCTATGAAGTTCCACCAGGAATGAGTTTTTATGCAAAAACTGTCTATTTCAACTAACTTTGTCCATCCAAAACGAACTTTGTACTTTGCTATGAAGTTCCACCAGGAATGAGTTTTCATGCAAAAACTGTCTATTTCAACTAACTTTGTCCATCCAAAACGAACTTTGTACTTTGCTATGAAGTTCCACCAGGAATGAGTTTTCATGCAAAAACTGTCTATTTTAACTTAATTGATCCATCCAAAACGAACTTTGTACTTTGCTATGAAGTTCCACCAGGAATGAGTTTTCATGCAAGAACTGTCTATTTCAACTAAATTGATCCATCCGAAACGAACTTTGTACTTTGCTATGAAGTTCCACCAGGAATGAGTTTTTATGCAAAAACTGTCTATTTCAACTAACTTTGTCCATCCAAAACGAACTTTGTACTTTGCTATGAAGTTCCACCAGGAATGAGTTTTCATGCAAAAACTGTCTATTTCAACTAACTTTGTCCATCCAAAACGAACTTTGTACTTTGCTATGAAGTTCCACCAGGAATGAGTTTACATGCAAAAACTGTCTATTTCAACTAAATTGATCCATCCAAAACGAACTTTGTACTTTGCTATGAAGTTCCACCAGGAATGAGTTTTCATGCAAAAACTGTCTATTTCAACTAACTTTGTCCATCCAAAACGAACTTTGTACTTTGCTATGAAGTTCCACCAGGAATGAGTTTACATGCAAAAACTGTCTATTTCAACTAAATTGATCCATCCAAAACGAACTTTGTACTTTGCTATGAAGTTTCACCAGGAATGAGTTTTCATGCAAAAACTGTCTATTTCAACTAACTTTGTCCATCCAAAACGAACTTTGTACTTTGCTATGAAGTTCCACCAGGAATGAGTTTTCATGCAAAAACTGTCTATTTCAACTAACTTTGTCCATCCAAAACGAACTTTGTACTTTGCTATGAAGTTCCACCAGGAATGAGTTTTCATGCAAAAACTGTCTATTTCAACTAACTTTGTCCATCCAAAACGAACTTTGTACTTTGCTATGAAGTTCCACCAGGAATGAGTTTTCATGCAAAAACTGTCTATTTCAACTAACTTTGTCCATCCAAAACGAACTTTGTACTTTGCTATGAAGTTCCACCAGGAATGAGTTTTCATGCAAAAACTGTCTATTTCAACTGAATTGATCCATCCAAAACGAACTTTGTACTTTGCTATGAAGTTCCACCAGGAATGAGTTTTCATGCAAAAACTGTCTATTTCAACTTAATTCGTCCATCCAAAACGAACTTTGTACTTTGCTATGAAGTTCCACCAGGAATGAGTTTTCATGCAAAAACTGTCTATTTCAACTAACTTTGTCCATCCAAAACGAACTTTGTACTTTGAAGTTCCACCAGGAATGAGTTTTCATGCAAAAACTGTCTATTACAACTAAATTGATCCATCCAAAACGAACTTTGTACTTTGCTATGAAGTTCCACCAGGAATGAGTTTTTATGCAAAAACTGTCTATTTCAACTAACTTTGTCCATCCAAAACGAACTTTGTACTTTGCTATGAAGTTCCACCAGGAATGAGTTTTCATGCAAAAACTGTCTATTTCAACTAACTTTGTCCATCCAAAACGAACTTTGTACTTTGCTATGAAGTTCCACCAGGAATGAGTTTTCATGCAAAAACTGTCTATTTTAACTAAATTGATCCATCCAAAACGAACTTTGTTCTTTGCTATGAAGTTCCACCAGGAATGAGTTTTCATGCAAAAACTGTCTATTTCAACTAAATTGATCCATCCGAAACGAACTTTGTACTTTGCTATGAAGTTCCACCAGGAATGAGTTTTTATGCAAAAACTGTCTATTTCAACTAACTTTGTCCATCCAAAACGAACTTTGTACTTTGCTATGAAGTTCCACCAGGAATGAGTTTTCATGCAAAAACTGTCTATTTCAACTAACTTTGTCCATCCAAAACGAACTTTGTACTTTGCTATGAAGTTCCACCAGGAATGAGTTTACATGCAAAAACTGTCTATTTCAACTAAATTGATCCATCCAAAACGAACTTTGTACTTTGCTATGAAGTTCCACCAGGAATGAGTTGTCATGCAAGAACTGTCTATTTCAACTAAATTGATCCATCCGAAACGAATTTTGTACTTTGCTATGAAGTTCCACCAGGAATGAGTTTTCATGCAAAAACTGTCTATTTCAACTAACTTTGTCCATCCAAAACGAACTTTGTAGTTTGCTATGAAGTTCCACCAGGAATGAGTTTTCATGCAAAAACTGTCTATTTCAACTAACTTTGTCCATCCAAAACGAACTTTGTACTTTGCTATGAAGTTCCACCAGGAATGAGTTTTCATGCAAAAACTGTCTATTTCAACTGAATTGATCCATCCAAAACGAACTTTGTACTTTGCTATGAAGTTCCACCAGGAATGAGTTTTCATGCAAAAACTGTCTATTTCAACTTAATTCGTCCATCCAAAACGAACTTTGTACTTTGCTATGAAGTTCCACCAGGAATGAGTTTTCATGCAAAAACTGTCTATTTCAACTAACTTTGTCCATCCAAAACGAACTTTGTACTTTGGAGTTCCACCAAGAATGAGTTTTCATGCAAAAACTGTCTATTTCAACTAAATTGATCCATCCAAAACGAACTTTGTACTTTGCTATGAAGTTCCACCAGGAATGAGTTTTTATGCAAAAACTGTCTATTTCAACTAACTTTGTCCATCCAAAACGAACTTTGTACTTTGCTATGAAGTTCCACCAGGAATGAGTTTTCATGCAAAAACTGTCTATTTCAACTAACTTTGTCCATCCAAAACGAACTTTGTACTTTGCTATGAAGTTCCACCAGGAATGAGTTTACATGCAAAAACTGCCTATTTCAACTAAATTGATCCATCCAAAACGAACTTTGTACTTTGCTATGAAGTTCCACCAGGAATGAGTTTTCATGCAAAAACTGTCTATTTCAACTAACTTTGTCCATCCAAAACGAACTTTGTACTTTGCTATGAAGTTCCACCAGGAATGAGTTTTCATGCAAAAACTGTCTATTTCAACTAAATTGATCCATCCGAAACGAACTTTGTACTTTGCTATGAAGTTCCACCAGGAATGAGTTTTCATGCAAAAACTGTCTATTTCAACTAACTTTGTCCATCCAAAACGAACTTTGTACTTTGCTATGAAGTTCCACCAGGAATGAGTTTTCATGCAAAAACTGTCTATTTCAACTTAATTCGTCCATCCAAAACGAACTTTGTACTTTGCTATGAAGTTCCACCAGGAATGAGTTTTTATGCAAAAACTGTCTATTTCAACTAACTTTGTCCATCCAAAACGAACTTTGTACTTTGCTATGAAGTTCCACCAGGAATGAGTTTTCATGCAAAAACTGTCTATTTCAACTAACTTTGTCCATCCAAAACGAACTTTGTACTTTGCTATGAAGTTCCACCAGGAATGAGTTTTCATGCAAAAACTGTCTATTTTAACTAAATTGATCCATCCAAAACGAACTTTGTACTTTGCTATGAAGTTCCACCAGGAATGAGTTTTCATGCAAAAACTGTCTATTTCAACTTAATTCGTCCATCCAAAACGAACTTTGTACTTTGCTATGAAGTTCCACCAGGAATGAGTTTTTATGCAAAAACTGTCTATTTCAACTAACTTTGTCCATCCAAAACGAACTTTGTACTTTGCTATGAAGTTCCACCAGGAATGAGTTTTCATGCAAAAACTGTCTATTTCAACTAACTTTGTCCATCCAAAACGAACTTTGTACTTTGCTATGAAGTTCCACCAGGAATGAGTTTTCATGCAAAAACTGTCTATTTTAACTAAATTGATCCATCCAAAACGAACTTTGTTCTTTGCTATGAAGTTCCACCAGGAATGAGTTTTCATGCAAAAACTGTCTATTTCAACTAAATTGATCCATCCGAAACGAACTTTGTACTTTGCTATGAAGTTCCACCAGGAATGAGTTTTTATGCAAAAACTGTCTATTTCAACTAACTTTGTCCATCCAAAACGAACTTTGTACTTTGCTATGAAGTTCCACCAGGAATGAGTTTTCATGCAAAAACTGTCTATTTCAACTAAATTGATCCATCCGAAACGAACTTTGTACTTTGCTATGAAGTTCCACCAGGAATGAGTTTTTATGCAAAAACTGTCTATTTCAACTAACTTTGTCCATCCAAAACGAACTTTGTACTTTGCTATGAAGTTCCACCAGGAATGAGTTTTCATGCAAAAACTGTCTATTTTAACTAAATTGATCCATCCAAAACGAACTTTGTTCTTTGCTATGAAGTTCCACCAGGAATGAGTTTTCATGCAAAAACTGTCTATTTCAACTTAATTCGTCCATCCAAAACGAACTTTGTACTTTGCTATGAAGTTCCACCAGGAATGAGTTTTTATGCAAAAACTGTCTATTTCAACTAACTTTGTCCATCCAAAACGAACTTTGTACTTTGCTATGAAGTTCCACCAGGAATGAGTTTTCATGCAAAAACTGTCTATTTCAACTAACTTTGTCCATCCAAAACGAACTTTGTACTTTGCTATGAAGTTCCACCAGGAATGAGTTTTCATGCAAAAACTGTCTATTTTAACTAAATTGATCCATCCAAAACGAACTTTGTACTTTGCTATGAAGTTCCACCAGGAATGAGTTTTCATGCAAAAACTGTCTATTTCAACTTAATTCGTCCATCCAAAACGAACTTTGTACTTTGCTATGAAGTTCCACCAGGAATGAGTTTTCATGCAAAAACTGTCTATTTCAACTAACTTTGTCCATCCAAAACGAACTTTGTACTTTGCTATGAAGTTCCACCAGGAATGAGTTTTCATGCAAAAACTGTCTATTTCAACTAACTTTGTCCATCCAAAACGAACTTTGTACTTTGCTATGAAGTTCCACCAGGAATGAGTTTTCATGCAAAAACTGTCTATTTTAACTAAATTGATCCATCCAAAACGAACTTTGTTCTTTGCTATGAAGTTCCACCAGGAATGAGTTTTCATGCAAAAACTGTCTATTTCAACTTAATTCGTCCATCCAAAACGAACTTTGTACTTTGCTATGAAGTTCCACCAGGAATGAGTTTTTATGCAAAAACTGTCTATTTCAACTAACTTTGTCCATCCAAAACGAACTTTGTACTTTGCTATGAAGTTCCACCAGGAATGAGTTTTCATGCAAAAACTGTCTATTTCAACTAACTTTGTCCATCCAAAACGAACTTTGTACTTTGCTATGAAGTTCCACCAGGAATGAGTTTTCATGCAAAAACTGTCTATTTCAACTAAATTGATCCATCCGAAACGAACTTTGTACTTTGCTATGAAGTTCCACCAGGAATGAGTTTTTATGCAAAAACTGTCTATTTCAACTAACTTTGTCCATCCAAAACGAACTTTGTACTTTGCTATGAAGTTCCACCAGGAATGAGTTTTCATGCAAAAACTGTCTATTTCAACTAACTTTGTCCATCCAAAACGAACTTTGTACTTTGCTATGAAGTTCCACCCGGAATGAGTTTACATGCAAAAACTGTCTATTTCAACTAAATTGATCCATCCAAAACGAACTTTGTACTTTGCTATGAAGTTCCACCAGGAATGAGTTTTCATGCAAGAACTGTCTATTTCAACTAAATTGATCCATCCGAAACGAATTTTGTACTTTGCTATGAAGTTCCACCAGGAATGAGTTTTCATGCAAAAACTGTCTATTTCAACTAACTTTGTCCATCCAAAACGAACTTTGTAGTTTGCTATGAAGTTCCACCAGGAATGAGTTTTCATGCAAAAACTGTCTATTTCAACTAACTTTGTCCATCCAAAACGAACTTTGTACTTTGCTATGAAGTTCCACCAGGAATGAGTTTTCATGCAAAAACTGTCTATTTCAACTGAATTGATCCATCCAAAACGAACTTTGTACTTTGCTATGAAGTTCCACCAGGAATGAGTTTTCATGCAAAAACTGTCTATTTCAACTTAATTCGTCCATCCAAAACGAACTTTGTACTTTGCTATGAAGTTCCACCAGGAATGAGTTTTCATGCAAAAACTGTCTATTTCAACTAACTTTGTCCATCCAAAACGAACTTTGTACTTTGGAGTTCCACCAAGAATGAGTTTTCATGCAAAAACTGTCTATTTCAACTAAATTGATCCATCCAAAACGAACTTTGTACTTTGCTATGAAGTTCCACCAGGAATGAGTTTTTATGCAAAAACTGTCTATTTCAACTAACTTTGTCCATCCAAAACGAACTTTGTACTTTGCTATGAAGTTCCACCAGGAATGAGTTTTCATGCAAAAACTGTCTATTTCAACTAACTTTGTCCATCCAAAACGAACTTTGTACTTTGCTATGAAGTTCCACCAGGAATGAGTTTACATGCAAAAACTGTCTATTTCAACTAAATTGATCCATCCAAAACGAACTTTGTACTTTGCTATGAAGTTCCACCAGGAATGAGTTTTCATGCAAAAACTGTCTATTTCAACTAACTTTGTCCATCCAAAACGAACTTTGTACTTTGCTATGAAGTTCCACCAGGAATGAGTTTTCATGCAAAAACTGTCTATTTCAACTAACTTTGTCCATCCAAAACGAACTTTGTACTTTGCTATGAAGTTCCACCAGGAATGAGTTTTCATGCAAAAACTGTCTTTTTCAACTAACTTTGTCCATCCAAAACGAACTTTGTACTTTGCTATGAAGTTCCACCAGGAATGAGTTTTCATGCAAAAACTGTCTATTTCAACTGAATTGATCCATCCAAAACGAACTTTGTACTTTGCTATGAAGTTCCACCAGGAATGAGTTTTCATGCAAAAACTGTCTATTTCAACTTAATTCGTCCATCCAAAACGAACTTTGTACTTTGCTATGAAGTTCCACCAGGAATGAGTTTTCATGCAAAAACTGTCTATTTCAACTAACTTTGTCCATCCAAAACGAACTTTGTACTTTGAAGTTCCACCAGGAATGAGTTTTCATGCAAAAACTGTCTATTTTAACTAAATTGATCCATCCAAAACGAACTTTGTACTTTGCTATGAAGTTCCACCAGGAATGAGTTTTTATGCAAAAACTGTCTATTTCAACTAACTTTGTCCATCCAAAACGAACTTTGTACTTTGCTATGAAGTTCCACCAGGAATGAGTTTTCAGGCAAAAACTGTCTATTTCAACTAACTTTGTCCATCCAAAACGAACTTTGTACTTTGCTATGAAGTTCCACCAGGAATGAGTTTTCATGCAAAAACTGTCTCTTTCAACTAACTTTGTCCATCCAAAACGAACTTTGTACTTTGCTATGAAGTTCCACCAGGAATGAGTTTTCATGCAAAAACTGTCTATTTCAACTAACTTTGTCCATCCAAAACGAACTTTGTACTTTGCTATGAAGTTCCACCAGGAATGAGTTTTCATGCAAAAACTGTCTATTTCAACTAACTTTGTCCATCCAAAACGAACTTTGTACTTTGCTATGAAGTTCCACCAGGAATGAGTTTTCATGCAAAAACTGTCTATTTCAACTAACTTTGTCCATCCAAAACGAACTTTGTACTTTGCTATGAAGTTCCACCAGGAATGAGTTTTCATGCAAAAACTGTCTATTTCAACTAACTTTGTCCATCCAAAACGAACTTTGTACTTTGCTATGAAGTTCCACCAGGAATGAGTTTTCATGCAAAAACTGTCTATTTCAACTAACTTTGTCCATCCAAAACGAACTTTGTACTTTGCTATGAAGTTCCACCAGGAATGAGTTTTTATGCAAAAACTGTCTATTTCAACTAACTTTGTCCATCCAAAACGAACTTTGTACTTTGCTATGAAGTTCCACCAGGAATGAGTTTTCATGCAAAAACTGTCTATTTCAACTAACTTTGTCCATCCAAAACGAACTTTGTACTTTGCTATGAAGTTCCACCAGGAATGAGTTTTTATGCAAAAACTGTCTATTTCAACTAACTTTGTCCATCCAAAACGAACTTTGTACTTTGCTATGAAGTTCCACCAGGAATGAGTTTTCATGCAAAAACTGTCTATTTCAACTAACTTTGTCCATCCAAAACGAACTTTGTACTTTGCTATGAAGTTCCACCAGGAATGAGTTTTCATGCAAAAACTGTCTATTTCAACTAACTTTGTCCATCCAAAACGAACTTTGTACTTTGCTATGAAGTTCCACCAGGAATGAGTTTTCATGCAAAAACTGTCTATTTCAACTAACTTTGTCCATCCAAAACGAACTTTGTACTTTGCTATGAAGTTCCACCAGGAATGAGTTTTTATGCAAAAACTGTCTATTTCAACTTACTTTGTCCATCCAAAACGAACTTTGTACTTTGCTAAGAAGTTCCACCAGGAATGAGTTTTCATGCAAAAACTGTCTATTTCAACTAACTTTGTCCATCCAAAACGAACTTTGTACTTTGCTATGAAGTTCCACCAGGAATGAGTTTTCATGCAAAAACTGTCTATTTCAACTAACTTTGTCCATCCAAAACGAACTTTGTACTTTGCTATGAAGTTCCACCAGGAATGAGTTTTTATGCAAAAACTGTCTATTTCAACTAACTTTGTCCATCCAAAACGAACTTTGTACTTTGCTATGAAGTTCCACCAGGAATGAGTTTTCATGCAAAAACTGTCTATTTCAACTAACTTTGTCCATCCAAAACGAACTTTGTACTTTGCTATGAAGTTCCACCAGGAATGAGTTTTCATGCAAAAACTGTCTATTTCAACTAAATTGATCCATCCAAAACGAACTTTGTACTTTGCTATGAAGTTCCACCAGGAATGAGTTTTTATGCAAAAACTGTCTATTTCAACTAACTTTGTCCATCCAAAACGAACTTTGTACTTTGCTATGAAGTTCCACCAGGAATGAGTTTTCATGCAAAAACTGTCTATTTCAACTAACTTTGTCCATCCAAAACGAACTTTGTACTTTGCTATGAAGTTCCACCAGGAATGAGTTTTTATGCAAAAACTGTCTATTTCAACTAACTTTGTCCATCCAAAACGAACTTTGTACTTTGCTATGAAGTTCCACCAGGAATGAGTTTTCATGCAAAAACTGTCTATTTCAACTAACTTTGTCCATCCAAAACGAACTTTGTACTTTGCTATGAAGTTCCACCAGGAATGAGTTTTCATGCAAAAACTGTCTATTTCAACTAACTTTGTCCATCCAAAACGAACTTTGTACTTTGCTATGAAGTTCGACCAGGAATGAGTTTTCATGCAAAAACTGTCTATTTCAACTAACTTTGTCCATCCAAAACGAACTTTGTACTTTGCTATGAAGTTCCACCAGGAATGAGTTTTCATGCAAAAACTGTCTATTTCAACTAAAATGATCCATCCAAAACGAACTTTGTACTTTGCTATGAAGTTCCACCAGGAATGAGTTTTCATGCAAAAACTGTCTATTTCAACTAACTTTGTCCATCCAAAACGAACTTTGTACTTTGCTATGAAGTTCCACCAGGAATGAGTTTTCATGCAAAAACTGTCTATTTCAACTAACTTTGTCCATCCAAAACGAACTTTGTACTTTGCTATGAAGTTCCACCAGGAATGAGTTTTCATGCAAAAACTGTCTATTTCAACTAAAATGATCCATCCAAAACGAACTTTGTACTTTGCTATGAAGTTCCACCAGGAATGAGTTTTTATGCAAAAACTGTCTGTTTCAACTAACTTTGTCCATCCAAAACGAACTTTGTACTTTGCTATGAAGTTCCACCAGGAATGAGTTTTCATGCAAAAACTGTCTATTTCAACTAACTTTGTCCATCCAAAACGAACTTTGTACTTTGCTATGAAGTTCCACCAGGAATGAGTTTTCATGCAAAAACTGTCTATTTCAACTAAATTGATCCATCCAAAACGAACTTTGTACTTTGCTATGAAGTTCCACCAGGAATGAGTTTTCATGCAAAAACTGTCTATTTTAACTAAATTGATCCATCCAAAACGAACTTTGTACTTTGCTATGAAGTTCCACCAGGAATGAGTTTTCATGCAAAAACTGTCTATTTCAACTAACTTTGTCCATCCAAAACGAACTTTGTACTTTGCTATGAAGTTCCACCAGGAATGAGTTTTCATGCAAAAACTGTCTATTTCAACTAACTTTGTCCATCCAAAACGAACTTTGTACTTTGCTATGAAGTTCCACCAGGAATGAGTTTTCATGCAAAAACTGTCTATTTCAACTAACTTTGTCCATCCAAAACGAACTTTCTACTTTGCTATGAAGTTCCACCAGGAATGAGTTTTCATGCAAAAACTGTCTATTTCAACTAACTTTGTCCATCCAAAACGAACTTTGTACTTTGCTATGAAGTTCCACCAGGAATGAGTTTTCATGCAAAAACTGTCTATTTCAACTAAAATGATCCATCCAAAACGAACTTTGTACTTTGCTATGAAGTTCCACCAGGAATGAGTTTTTATGCAAAAACTGTCTATTTCAACTAACTTTGTCCATCCAAAACGAACTTTGTACTTTGCTATGAAGTTCCACCAGGAATGAGTTTTCATGCAAAAACTGTCTATTTCAACTAACTTTGTCCATCCAAAACGAACTTTGTACTTTGCTATGAAGTTCCACCAGGAATGAGTTTTCATGCAAAAACTGTCTATTTCAACTAACTTTGTCCATCCAAAACGAACTTTGTACTTTGCTATGAAGTTCCACCAGGAATGAGTTTTCATGCAAAAACTGTCTATTTTAACTAAATTGATCCATCCAAAACGAACTTTGTACTTTGCTATGAAGTTCCACCAGGAATGAGTTTTCATGCAAAAACTGTCTATTTCAACTTAATTCGTCCATCCAAAACGAACTTTGTACTTTGCTATGAAGTTCCACCAGGAATGAGTTTTCATGCAAAAACTGTCTATTTCAACTAACTTTGTCCATCCAAAACGAACTTTGTACTTTGCTATGAAGTTCCACCAGGAATGAGTTTTCATGCAAAAACTGTCTATTTCAACTAACTTTATCCATCCAAAACGAACTTTGTACTTTGCTATGAAGTTCCACCAGGAATGAGTTTTCATGCAAAAACTGTCTATTTCAACTAACTTTGTCCATCCAAAACGAACTTTGTACTTTGCTATGAAGTTCCACCAGGAATGAGTTTTTATGCAAAAACTGTCTATTTCAACTAACTTTGTCCATCCAAAACGAACTTTGTACTTTGCTATGAAGTTCCACCAGGAATGAGTTTTCATGCAAAAACTGTCTATTTCAACTGAATTGATCCATCCAAAACGAACTTTGTACTTTGCTATGAAGTTCCACCAGGAATGAGTTTTCATGCAAAAACTGTCTATTTCAAATAACTTTGTCCATCCAAAACGAACTTTGTACTTTGCTATGAAGTTCCACCAGGAATGAGTTTTCATGCAAAAACTGTCTATTTCAACTAACTTTGTCCATCCAAAACGAACTTTGTACTTTGCTATGAAGTTCCACCAGGAATGAGTTTTCATGCAAAAACTGTCTATTTCAACTAACTTTGTCCATCCAAAACGAACTTTGTACTTTGCTATGAAGTTCCACCAGGAATGAGTTTTTATGCAAAAACTGTCTATTTCAACTAACTTTGTCCATCCAAAACGAACTTTGTACTTTGCTATGAAGTTCCACCAGGAATGAGTTTTCATGCAAAAACTGTCTATTTCAACTGAATTGATCCATCCAAAACGAACTTTGTACTTTGCTATGAAGTTCCACCAGGAATGAGTTTTCATGCAAAAACTGTCTATTTCAACTAACTTTGTCCATCCAAAACGAACTTTGTACTTTGCTATGAAGTTCCACCAGGAATGAGTTTTCATGCAAAAACTGTCTATTTCAACTAACTTTGTCCATCCAAAACGAACTTTGTACTTTGCTATGAAGTTCCACCAGGAATGAGTTTTCATGCAAAAACTGTCTATTTCAACTAACTTTGTCCATCCAAAACGAACTTTGTACTTTGCTATGAAGTTCCACCAGGAATGAGTTTTCATGCAAAAACTGTCTATTTCAACTGAATTGATCCATCCAAAACGAACTTTGTACTTTGCTATGAAGTTCCACCAGGAATGAGTTTTCATGCAAAAACTGTCTATTTCAACTAAATTGATCCATCCAAAACGAACTTTGTACTTTGCTATGAAGTTCCACCAGGAATGAGTTTTTATGCAAAAACTGTCTATTTCAACTAACTTTGTCCATCCAAAACGAACTTTGTACTTTGCTATGAAGTTCCACCAGGAATGAGTTTTCATGCAAAAACTGTCTATTTCAACTAACTTTGTCCATCCAAAACGAACTTTGTACTTTGCTATGAAGTTCCACCAGGAATGAGTTTTCATGCAAAAACTGTCTATTTCAACTAACTTTGTCCATCCAAAACGAACTTTGTACTTTGCTATGAAGTTCCACCAGGAATGAGTTTTCATGCAAAAACTGTCTATTTCAACTAACTTTGTCCATCCAAAACGAACTTTGTACTTTGCTATGAAGTTCCACCAGGAATGAGTTTTCATGCAAAAACTGTCTATTTCAACTAACTTTGTCCATCCAAAACGAACTTTGTACTTTGCTATGAAGTTCCACCAGGAATGAGTTTTTATGCAAAAACTGTCTATTTCAACTTACTTTGTCCATCCAAAACGAACTTTGTACTTTGCTATGAAGTTCCACCAGGAATGAGTTTTCATGCAAAAACTGTCTATTTCAACTAACTTTGTCCATCCAAAACGAACTTTGTACTTTGCTATGAAGTTCCACCAGGAATGAGTTTTCATGCAAAAACTGTCTATTTCAACTAACTTTGTCCATCCAAAACGAACTTTGTACTTTGCTATGAAGTTCCACCAGGAATGAGTTTTTATGCAAAAACTGTCTATTTCAACTAACTTTGTCCATCCAAAACGAACTTTGTACTTTGCTATGAAGTTCCACCAGGAATGAGTTTTCATGCAAAAACTGTCTATTTCAACTAAATTGATCCATCCAAAACGAACTTTGTACTTTGCTATGAAGTTCCACCAGGAATGAGTTTTCATGCAAAAACTGTCTATTTCAACTAACTTTGTCCATCCAAAACGAACTTTGTACTTTGCTATGAAGTTCCACCAGGAATGAGTTTTCATGCAAAAACTGTCTATTTCAACTAACTTTGTCCATCCAAAACGAACTTTGTACTTTGCTATGAAGTTCCACCAGGAATGAGTTTTCATGCAAAAACTGTCTATTTCAACTGAATTGATCCATCCAAAACGAACTTTGTACTTTGCTATGAAGTTCCACCAGGAATGAGTTTTCATGCAAAAACTGTCTATTTCAACTTACTTTGTCCATCCAAAACGAACTTTGTACTTTGCTATGAAGTTCCACCAGGAATGTGTTTTCATGCAAAAACTGTCTATTTCAACTAACTTTGTCCATCCAAAACGAACTTTGTACTTTGCTATGAAGTTCCACCAGGAATGAGTTTTTATGCAAAAACTGTCTATTTCAACTAACTTTGTCCATCCAAAACGAACTTTGTACTTTGCTATGAAGTTCCACCAGGAATGAGTTTTCATGCAAAAACTGTCTATTTCAACTAAATTGATCCATCCAAAACGAACTTTGTACTTTGCTATGAAGTTCCACCAGGAATGAGTTTTTATGCAAAAACTGTCTATTTCAACTTACTTTGTCCATCCAAAACGAACTTTGTACTTTGCTATGAAGTTCCACCAGGAATGAGTTTTCATGCAAAAACTGTCTATTTCAACTAACTTTGTCCATCCAAAACGAACTTTGTACTTTGCTATGAAGTTCCACCAGGAATGAGTTTTCATGCAAAAACTGTCTATTTCAACTAACTTTGTCCATCCAAAACGAACTTTGTACTTTGCTATGAAGTTCCACCAGGAATGAGTTTTCATGCAAAAACTGTCTATTTCAACTAACTTTGTCCATCCAAAACGAACTTTGTACTTTGCTATGAAGTTCCACCAGGAATGAGTTTTTATGCAAAAACTGTCTATTTCAACTAACTTTGTCCATCCAAAACGAACTTTGTACTTTGCTATGAAGTTCCACCAGGAATGAGTTTTCATGCAAAAACTGTCTATTTTAACTAACTTTGTCCATCCAAAACGAACTTTGTACTTTGCTATGAAGTTCCACCAGGAATGAGTTTACATGCAAAAACTGTCTATTTCAACTAACTTTGTCCATCCAAAACGAACTTTGTACTTTGCTATGAAGTTCCACCAGGAATGAGTTTTTATGCAAAAACTGTCTATTTCAACTAACTTTGTCCATCCAAAACGAACTTTGTACTTTGCTATGAAGTTCCACCAGGAATGAGTTTTTATGCAAAAACTGTCTATTTCAACTAACTTTGTCCATCCAAAACGAACTTTGTACTTTGCTATGAAGTTCCACCAGGAATGAGTTTTTATGCAAAAACTGTCTATTTCAACTAACTTTGTCCATCCAAAACGAACTTTGTACTTTGAAGTTCCACCAGGAATGAGTTTTCATGCAAAAACTGTCTATTTCAACTTACTTTGTCCATCCAAAACGAACTTTGTACTTTGCTATGAAGTTCCACCAGGAATGAGTTTTCATGCAAAAACTGTCTATTTCAACTAACTTTGTCCATCCAAAACGAACTTTGTACTTTGCTATGAAGTTCCACCAGGAATGAGTTTTCATGCAAAAACTGTCTATTTCAACTAACTTTGTCCATCCAAAACGAACTTTGTACTTTGCTATGAAGTTCCACCAGGAATGAGTTTTCATTCAAAAACTGTCTATTTCAACTAACTTTGTCCATCCAAAACGAACTTTGTACTTTGCTATGAAGTTCCACCAGGAATGAGTTTTTATGCAAAAACTGTCTATTTCAACTAACTTTGTCCATCCAAAACGAACTTTGTACTTTGCTATGAAGTTCCACCAGGAATGAGTTTTTATGCAAAAACTGTCTATTTCAACTAACTTTGTCCATCCAAAACGAACTTTGTACTTTGCTATGAAGTTCCACCAGGAATGAGTTTTCATGCAAAAACTGTCTATTTCAACTAACTTTGTCCATCCAAAACGAACTTTGTACTTTGCTATGAAGTTCCACCAGGAATGAGTTTTCATTCAAAAACTGTCTATTTCAACTAACTTTGTCCATCCAAAACGAACTTTGTACTTTGCTATGAAGTTCCACCACGAATGAGTTTTCATGCAAAAACTGTCTATTTCAACTAACTTTGTCCATCCAAAACGAACTTTGTACTTTGCTATGAAGTTCCACCAGGAATGAGTTTTCATGCAAAAACTGTCTATTTCAACTAACTTTGTCCATCCAAAACGAACTTTGTACTTTGCTATGAAGTTCCACCAGGAATGAGTTTTCATGCAAAAACTGTCTATTTCAACTAACTTTGTCCATCCAAAACGAACTTTGTACTTTGCTATGAAGTTCCACCAGGAATGAGTTTTCATGCAAAAACTGTCTATTTCAACTAACTTTGTCCATCCAAAACGAACTTTGTACTTTGCTATGAAGTTCCACCAGGAATGAGTTTTTATGCAAAAACTGTCTATTTCAACTAACTTTGTCCATCCAAAACGAACTTTGTACTTTGCTATGAAGTTCCACCAGGAATGAGTTTTCATGCAAAAACTGTCTATTTCAACTAACTTTGTCCATCCAAAACGAACTTTGTACTTTGCTATGAAGTTCCACCAGGAATGAGTTTACATGCAAAAACTGTCTATTTCAACTAAATTGATCCATCCAAAACGAACTTTGTACTTTGCTATGAAGTTCCACCAGGAATGAGTTTTCATGCAAAAACTGTCTATTTCAACTAACTTTGTCCATCCAAAACGAACTTTGTACTTTGCTATGAAGTTCCACCAGGAATGAGTTTTCATGCAAAAACTGTCTATTTCAACTAACTTTGTCCATCCAAAACGAACTTTGTACTTTGCTATGAAGTTCCACCAGGAATGAGTTTTCATGCAAAAACTGTCTATTTCAACTGAATTGATCCATCCAAAACGAACTTTGTACTTTGCTATGAAGTTCCACCAGGAATGAGTTTTCATGCAAAAACTGTCTATTTCAACTAAATTGATCCATCCAAAACGAACTTTGCACTTTGCTATGAAGTTCCACCAGGAATGAGTTTTTATGCAAAAACTGTCTATTTCAACTAACTTTGTCCATCCAAAACGAACTTTGTACTTTGCTATGAAGTTCCACCAGGAATGAGTTTTCATGCAAAAACTGTCTATTTCAACTAACTTTGTCCATCCAAAACGAACTTTGCACTTTGCTATGAAGTTCCACCAGGAATGAGTTTTCATGCAAAAACTGTCTATTTCAACTAACTTTGTCCATCCAAAACGAACTTTGTACTTTGCTATGAAGTTCCACCAGGAATGAGTTTTCATGCAAAAACTGTCTATTTCAACTAACTTTGTCCATCCAAAACGAACTTTGTACTTTGCTATGAAGTTCCACCAGGAATGAGTTTTCATGCAAAAACTGTCTATTTCAACTAACTTTGTCCATCCAAAACGAACTTTGTACTTTGCTATGAAGTTCCACCAGGAATGAGTTTTCATGCAAAAACTGTCTATTTCAACTAACTTTGTCCATCCAAAACGAACTTTGTACTTTGCTATGAAGTTCCACCAGGAATGAGTTTTTATGCAAAAACTGTCTATTTCAACTAACTTTGTCCATCCAAAACGAACTTTGTACTTTGCTATGAAGTTCCACCAGGAATGAGTTTTCATGCAAAAACTGTCTATTTCAACTAAATTGATCCATCCAAAACGAACTTTGTACTTTGCTATGAAGTTCCACCAGGAATGAGTTTTTATGCAAAAACTGTCTATTTCAACTAACTTTGTCCATCCAAAACGAACTTTGTACTTTGCTATGAAGTTCCACCAGGAATGAGTTTTCATGCAAAAACTGTCTATTTCAACTAACTTTGTCCATCCAAAACGAACTTTGTACTTTGCTATGAAGTTCCACCAGGAATGAGTTTTCATGCAAAAACTGTCTATTTCAACTAAATTGATCCATCCAAAACGAACTTTGTACTTTGCTATGAAGTTCCACCAGGAATGAGTTTTTATGCAAAAACTGTCTATTTCAACTAACTTTGTCCATCCAAAACGAACTTTGTACTTTGCTATGAAGTTCCACCAGGAATGAGTTTTCATGCAAAAACTGTCTATTTCAACTAACTTTGTCCATCCAAAACGAACTTTGTACTTTGCTATGAAGTTCCACCAGGAATGAGTTTTCATGCAAAAACTGTCTATTTCAACTAACTTTGTCCATCCAAAACGAACTTTGTACTTTGCTATGAAGTTCCACCAGGAATGAGTTTTCATGCAAAAACTGTCTATTTCAACTAACTTTGTCCATCCAAAACGAATTTTTTACTTTGCTATGAAGTTCCACCAGGAATGAGTTTTTATGCAAAAACTGTCTATTTCAACTAACTTTGTCCATCGAAAACGAACTTTGTACTTTGCTATGAAGTTCCACCAGGAATGAGTTTTCATGCAAAAACTGTCTATTTCAACTAAATTGATCCATCCAAAACGAACTTTGTACTTTGCTATGAAGTTCCACCAGGAATGAGTTTTCATGCAAAAACTGTCTATTTCAAATAAATTGATCCATCCAAAACGAACTTTGTACTTTGCTATGAAGTTCCACCAGGAATGAGTTTTTATGCAAAAACTGTCTATTTCAACTAACTTTGTCCATCCAAAACGAACTTTGTACTTTGCTATGAAGTTCCACCAGGAATGAGTTTTCATGCAAAAACTGTCTATTTCAACTAACTTTGTCCATCCAAAACGAACTTTGTACTTTGCTATGAAGTTCCACCAGGAATGAGTTTTTATGCAAAAACTGTCTATTTCAACTAACTTTGTCCATCCAAAACGAACTTTGTACTTTGCTATGAAGTTCCACCAGGAATGAGTTTTCATGCAAAAACTGTCTATTTCAACTGAATTGATCCATCCAAAACGAACTTTGTACTTTGCTATGAAGTTCCACCAGGAATGAGTTTTCATGCAAAAACTGTCTATTTCAACTAAATTGATCCATCCAAAACGAACTTTGCACTTTGCTATGAAGTTCCACCAGGAATGAGTTTTTATGCAAAAACTGTCTATTTCAACTAACTTTGTCCATCCAAAACGAACTTTGTACTTTGCTATGAAGTTCCACCAGGAATGAGTTTTCATGCAAAAACTGTCTATTTCAACTAACTTTGTCCATCCAAAACGAACTTTGCACTTTGCTATGAAGTTCCACCAGGAATGAGTTTTCATGCAAAAACTGTCTATTTCAACTAACTTTGTCCATCCAAAACGAACTTTGTACTTTGCTATGAAGTTCCACCAGGAATGAGTTTTCATGCAAAAACTGTCTATTTCAACTAACTTTGTCCATCCAAAACGAACTTTGTACTTTGCTATGAAGTTCCACCAGGAATGAGTTTTCATGCAAAAACTGTCTATTTCAACTAACTTTGTCCATCCAAAACGAACTTTGTACTTTGCTATGAAGTTCCACCAGGAATGAGTTTTCATGCAAAAACTGTCTATTTCAACTAAATTGATCCATCCAAAACGAACTTTGTACTTTGCTATGAAGTTCCACCAGGAATGAGTTTTCATGCAAAAACTGTCTATTTCAAATAAATTGATCCATCCAAAACGAACTTTGTACTTTGCTATGAAGTTCCACCAGGAATGAGTTTTTATGCAAAAACTGTCTATTTCAACTAACTTTGTCCATCCAAAACGAACTTTGTACTTTGCTATGAAGTTCCACCAGGAATGAGTTTTCATGCAAAAACTGTCTATTTCAACTAACTTTGTCCATCCAAAACGAACTTTGTACTTTGCTATGAAGTTCCACCAGGAATGAGTTTTCATGCAAAAACTGTCTATTTCAACTAACTTTGTCCATCCAAAACGAACTTTGTACTTTGCTATGAAGTTCCACCAGGAATGAGTTTTCATGCAAAAACTGTCTATTTCAACTGAATTGATCCATCCAAAACGAACTTTGTACTTTGCTATGAAGTTCCACCAGGAATGAGTTTTCATGCAAAAACTGTCTATTTCAACTAAATTGATCCATCCAAAACGAACTTTGCACTTTGCTATGAAGTTCCACCAGGAATGAGTTTTTATGCAAAAACTGTCTATTTCAACTAACTTTGTCCATCCAAAACGAACTTTGTACTTTGCTATGAAGTTCCACCAGGAATGAGTTTTCATGCAAAAACTGTCTATTTCAACTAACTTTGTCCATCCAAAACGAACTTTGCACTTTGCTATGAAGTTCCACCAGGAATGAGTTTTCATGCAAAAACTGTCTATTTCAACTAACTTTGTCCATCCAAAACGAACTTTGTACTTTGCTATGAAGTTCCACCAGGAATGAGTTTTCATGCAAAAACTGTCTATTTCAACTAACTTTGTCCATCCAAAACGAACTTTGTACTTTGCTATGAAGTTCCACCAGGAATGAGTTTTCATGCAAAAACTGTCTATTTCAACTAACTTTGTCCATCCAAAACGAACTTTGTACTTTGCTATGAAGTTCCACCAGGAATGAGTTTTCATGCAAAAACTGTCTATTTCAACTAACTTTGTCCATCCAAAACGAACTTTGTACTTTGCTATGAAGTTCCACCAGGAATGAGTTTTTATGCAAAAACTGTCTATTTCAACTAACTTTGTCCATCCAAAACGAACTTTGTACTTTGCTATGAAGTTCCACCAGGAATGAGTTTTCATGCAAAAACTGTCTATTTCAACTAACTTTGTCCATCCAAAACGAACTTTGTACTTTGCTATGAAGTTCCACCAGGAATGAGTTTTCATGCAAAAACTGTCTATTTCAACTAAATTGATCCATCCAAAACGAACTTTGTACTTTGCTATGAAGTTCCACCAGGAATGAGTTTTTATGCAAAAACTGTCTATTTCAACTAACTTTGTCCATCCAAAACGAACTTTGTACTTTGCTATGAAGTTCCACCAGGAATGAGTTTTCATGCAAAAACTGTCTATTTCAACTAACTTTGTCCATCCAAAACGAACTTTGTACTTTGCTATGAAGTTCCACCAGGAATGAGTTTTCATGCAAAAACTGTCTATTTCAACTAACTTTGTCCATCCAAAACGAACTTTTTACTTTGCTATGAAGTTCCACCAGGAATGAGTTTTTATGCAAAAACTGTCTATTTCAACTAACTTTGTCCATCGAAAACGAACTTTGTACTTTGCTATGAAGTTCCACCAGGAATGAGTTTTCATGCAAAAACTGTCTATTTCAACTAAATTGATCCATCCAAAACGAACTTTGTACTTTGCTATGAAGTTCCACCAGGAATGAGTTTTCATGCAAAAACTGTCTATTTCAACTAACTTTGTCCATCCAAAACGAACTTTGTACTTTGCTATGAAGTTCCACCAGGAATGAGTTTTTATGCAAAAACTGTCTATTTCAACTAACTTTGTCCATCCAAAACGAACTTTGTACTTTGCTATGAAGTTCCACCAGGAATGAGTTTTCATGCAAAAACTGTCTATTTCAACTAACTTTGTCCATCCAAAACGAACTTTGTACTTTGCTATGAAGTTCCACCAGGAATGAGTTTTCATGCAAAAACTGTCTATTTCAACTAAATTGATCCATCCAAAACGAACTTTGTACTTTGCTATGAAGTTCCACCAGGAATGAGTTTTTATGCAAAAACTGTCTATTTCAACTAACTTTGTCCATCCAAAACGAACTTTGTACTTTGCTATGAAGTTCCACCAGGAATGAGTTTTCATGCAAAAACTGTCTATTTCAACTAACTTTGTCCATCCAAAACGAACTTTGTACTTTGCTATGAAGTTCCACCAGGAATGAGTTTTCATGCAAAAACTGTCTATTTCAACTAACTTTGTCCATCCAAAACGAACTTTTTACTTTGCTATGAAGTTCCACCAGGAATGAGTTTTTATGCAAAAACTGTCTATTTCAACTAACTTTGTCCATCGAAAACGAACTTTGTACTTTGCTATGAAGTTCCACCAGGAATGAGTTTTCATGCAAAAACTGTCTATTTCAACTAAATTGATCCATCCAAAACGAACTTTGTACTTTGCTATGAAGTTCCACCAGGAATGAGTTTTCATGCAAAAACTGTCTATTTCAAATAAATTGATCCATCCAAAACGAACTTTGTACTTTGCTATGAAGTTCCACCAGGAATGAGTTTTTATGCAAAAACTGTCTATTTCAACTAACTTTGTCCATCCAAAACGAACTTTGTACTTTGCTATGAAGTTCCACCAGGAATGAGTTTTCATGCAAAAACTGTCTATTTCAACTAACTTTGTCCATCCAAAACGAACTTTGTACTTTGCTATGAAGTTCCACCAGGAATGAGTTTTTATGCAAAAACTGTCTATTTCAACTAACTTTGTCCATCCAAAACGAACTTTGTACTTTGCTATGAAGTTCCACCAGGAATGAGTTTTCATGCAAAAACTGTCTATTTCAACTAACTTTGTCCATCCAAAACGAACTTTGTACTTTGCTATGAAGTTCCACCAGGAATGAGTTTTCATGCAAAAACTGTCTATTTCAACTAACTTTGTCCATCCAAAACGAACTTTGTACTTTGCTATGAAGTTCCACCAGGAATGAGTTTACATGCAAAAACTGTCTATTTCAACTAAATTGATCCATCCAAAACGAACTTTGTACTTTGCTATGAAGTTTCACCAGGAATGAGTTTTCATGCAAAAACTGTCTATTTCAACTAACTTTGTCCATCCAAAACGAACTTTGTACTTTGCTATGAAGTTCCACCAGAAATGAGTTTTCATGCAAAAACTGTCTATTTCAACTAACTTTGTCCATCCAAAACGAACTTTGTACTTTGCTATGAAGTTCCACCAGGAATGAGTTTTCATGCAAAAACTGTCTATTTCAACTGAATTGATCCATCCAAAACGAACTTTGTACTTTGCTATGAAGTTCCACCAGGAATGAGTTTTCATGCAAAAACTGTCTATTTCAACTTAATTCGTCCATCCAAAACGAACTTTGTACTTTGCTATGAAGTTCCACCAGGAATGAGTTTTCATGCAAAAACTGTCTATTTCAACTAACTTTGTCCATCCAAAACGAACTTTGTACTTTGAAGTTCCACCAGGAATGAGTTTTCATGCAAAAACTGTCTATTACAACTAAATTGATCCATCCAAAACGAACTTTGTACTTTGCTATGAAGTTCCACCAGGAATGAGTTTTTATGCAAAAACTGTCTATTTCAACTAACTTTGTCCATCCAAAACGAACTTTGTACTTTGCTATGAAGTTCCACCAGGAATGAGTTTTCATGCAAAAACTGTCTATTTCAACTAACTTTGTCCATCCAAAACGAACTTTGTTCTTTGCTATGAAGTTCCACCAGGAATGAGTTTTCATGCAAAAACTGTCTATTTCAACTAAATTGATCCATCCGAAACGAACTTTGTACTTTGCTATGAAGTTCCACCAGGAATGAGTTTTCATGCAAGAACTGTCTATTTCAACTTAATTCGTCCATCCAAAACGAACTTTGTACTTTGCTATGAAGTTCCACCAGGAATGAGTTTTCATGCAAAAACTGTCTATTTCAACTTAATTCGTCCATCCAAAACGAACTTTGTACTTTGCTATGAAGTTCCACCAGGAATGAGTTTACATGCAAAAACTGTCTATTTCAACTAAATTGATCCATCCAAAACGAACTTTGTACTTTGCTATGAAGTTCCACCAGGAATGAGTTTTCATGCAAGAACTGTCTATTTCAACTTAATTCGTCCATCCAAAACGAACTTTGTACTTTGCTATGAAGTTCCACCAGGAATGAGTTTTCATGCAAAAACTGTCTATTTCAACTAACTTTGTCCATCCAAAACGAACTTTGTACTTTGCTATGAAGTTCCACCAGGAATGAGTTTTCATGCAAAAACTGTCTATTTCAACTAACTTTGTCCATCCAAAACGAACTTTGTACTTTGCTATGAAGTTCCACCAGGAATGAGTTTACATGCAAAAACTGTCTATTTCAACTAAATTGATCCATCCAAAACGAACTTTGTACTTTGCTATGAAGTTCCACCAGGAATGAGTTTTCATGCAAGAACTGTCTATTTCAACTTAATTCGTCCATCCAAAACGAACTTTGTACTTTGCTATGAAGTTCCACCAGGAATGAGTTTTCATGCAAAAACTGTCTATTTCAACTAACTTTGTCCATCCAAAACGAACTTTGTACTTTGAAGTTCCACCAGGAATGAGTTTTCATGCAAAAACTGTCTATTACAACTAAATTGATCCATCCAAAACGAACTTTGTACTTTGCTATGAAGTTCCACCAGGAATGAGTTTTTATGCAAAAACTGTCTATTTCAACTAACTTTGTCCATCCAAAACGAACTTTGTACTTTGCTATGAAGTTCCACCAGGAATGAGTTTACATGCAAAAACTGTCTATTTCAACTAACTTTGTCCATCCAAAACGAACTTTGTACTTTGCTATGAAGTTCCACCAGGAATGAGTTTACATGCAAAAACTGTCTATTTCAACTAAATTGATCCATCCAAAACGAACTTTGTACTTTGCTATGAAGTTTCACCAGGAATGAGTTTTCATGCAAAAACTGTCTATTTCAACTAACTTTGTCCATCCAAAACGAACTTTGTACTTTGCTATGAAGTTCCACCAGAAATGAGTTTTCATGCAAAAACTGTCTATTTCAACTAACTTTGTCCATCCAAAACGAACTTTGTACTTTGCTATGAAGTTCCACCAGGAATGAGTTTTCATGCAAAAACTGTCTATTTCAACTGAATTGATCCATCCAAAACGAACTTTGTACTTTGCTATGAAGTTCCACCAGGAATGAGTTTTCATGCAAAAACTGTCTATTTCAACTTAATTCGTCCATCCAAAACGAACTTTGTACTTTGCTATGAAGTTCCACCAGGAATGAGTTTTCATGCAAAAACTGTCTATTTCAACTAACTTTGTCCATCCAAAACGAACTTTGTACTTTGAAGTTCCACCAGGAATGAGTTTTCATGCAAAAACTGTCTATTACAACTAAATTGATCCATCCAAAACGAACTTTGTACTTTGCTATGAAGTTCCACCAGGAATGAGTTTTTATGCAAAAACTGTCTATTTCAACTAACTTTGTCCATCCAAAACGAACTTTGTACTTTGCTATGAAGTTCCACCAGGAATGAGTTTTCATGCAAAAACTGTCTATTTCAACTAACTTTGTCCATCCAAAACGAACTTTGTTCTTTGCTATGAAGTTCCACCAGGAATGAGTTTTCATGCAAAAACTGTCTATTTCAACTAAATTGATCCATCCGAAACGAACTTTGTACTTTGCTATGAAGTTCCACCAGGAATGAGTTTTTATGCAAAAACTGTCTATTTCAACTAACTTTGTCCATCCAAAACGAACTTTGTACTTTGCTATGAAGTTCCACCAGGAATGAGTTTTCATGCAAAAACTGTCTATTTCAACTAACTTTGTCCATCCAAAACGAACTTTGTACTTTGCTATGAAGTTCCACCAGGAATGAGTTTACATGCAAAAACTGTCTATTTCAACTAAATTGATCCATCCAAAACGAACTTTGTACTTTGCTATGAAGTTCCACCAGGAATGAGTTTTCATGCAAGAACTGTCTATTTCAACTAAATTGATCCATCCGAAACGAATTTTGTACTTTGCTATGAAGTTCCACCAGGAATGAGTTTTCATGCAAAAACTGTCTATTTCAACTAACTTTGTCCATCCAAAACGAACTTTGTAGTTTGCTATGAAGTTCCACCAGGAATGAGTTTTCATGCAAAAACTGTCTATTTCAACTAACTTTGTCCATCCAAAACGAACTTTGTACTTTGCTATGAAGTTCCACCAGGAATGAGTTTTCATGCAAAAACTGTCTATTTCAACTGAATTGATCCATCCAAAACGAACTTTGTACTTTGCTATGAAGTTCCACCAGGAATGAGTTTTCATGCAAAAACTGTCTATTTCAACTTAATTCGTCCATCCAAAACGAACTTTGTACTTTGCTATGAAGTTCCACCAGGAATGAGTTTTCATGCAAAAACTGTCTATTTCAACTAACTTTGTCCATCCAAAACGAACTTTGTACTTTGGAGTTCCACCAAGAATGAGTTTTCATGCAAAAACTGTCTATTTCAACTAAATTGATCCATCCAAAACGAACTTTGTACTTTGCTATGAAGTTCCACCAGGAATGAGTTTTTATGCAAAAACTGTCTATTTCAACTAACTTTGTCCATCCAAAACGAACTTTGTACTTTGCTATGAAGTTCCACCAGGAATGAGTTTTCATGCAAAAACTGTCTATTTCAACTAACTTTGTCCATCCAAAACGAACTTTGTACTTTGCTATGAAGTTCCACCAGGAATGAGTTTTTATGCAAAAACTGTCTATTTCAACTAACTTTGTCCATCCAAAACGAACTTTGTACTTTGCTATGAAGTTCCACCAGGAATGAGTTTTCATGCAAAAACTGTCTATTTCAACTAACTTTGTCCATCCAAAACGAACTTTGTACTTTGCTATGAAGTTCCACCAGGAATGAGTTTTCATGCAAAAACTGTCTATTTCAACTAACTTTGTCCATCCAAAACGAACTTTGTACTTTGCTATGAAGTTCCACCAGGAATGAGTTTTCATGCAAAAACTGTCTATTTCAACTAACTTTGTCCATCCAAAACGAACTTTGTACTTTGCTATGAAGTTCCACCAGGAATGAGTTTTCATGCAAAAACTGTCTATTTCAACTGAATTGATCCATCCAAAACGAACTTTGTACTTTGCTATGAAGTTCCACCAGGAATGAGTTTTCATGCAAAAACTGTCTATTTCAACTTAATTCGTCCATCCAAAACGAACTTTGTACTTTGCTATGAAGTTCCACCAGGAATGAGTTTTTATGCAAAAACTGTCTATTTCAACTAACTTTGTCCATCCAAAACGAACTTTGTACTTTGCTATGAAGTTCCACCAGGAATGAGTTTTCATGCAAAAACTGTCTATTTCAACTAACTTTGTCCATCCAAAACGAACTTTGTACTTTGCTATGAAGTTCCACCAGGAATGAGTTTTCATGCAAAAACTGTCTATTTCAACTAAATTGATCCATCCAAAACGAACTTTGTTCTTTGCTATGAAGTTCCACCAGGAATGAGTTTTCATGCAAAAACTGTCTATTTCAACTAAATTGATCCATCCGAAACGAACTTTGTACTTTGCTATGAAGTTCCACCAGGAATGAGTTTTTATGCAAAAACTGTCTATTTCAACTAACTTTGTCCATCCAAAACGAACTTTGTACTTTGCTATGAAGTTCCACCAGGAATGAGTTTTCATGCAAAAACTGTCTATTTCAACTAACTTTGTCCATCCAAAACGAACTTTGTACTTTGCTATGAAGTTCCACCAGGAATGAGTTTACATGCAAAAACTGTCTATTTCAACTTAATTGATCCATCCAAAACGAACTTTGTACTTTGCTATGAAGTTCCACCAGGAATGAGTTTTCATGCAAGAACTGTCTATTTCAACTAAATTGATCCATCCGAAACGAATTTTGTACTTTGCTATGAAGTTCCACCAGGAATGAGTTTTCATGCAAAAACTGTCTATTTCAACTAACTTTGTCCATCCAAAACGAACTTTGTAGTTTGCTATGAAGTTCCACCAGGAATGAGTTTTCATGCAAAAACTGTCTATTTCAACTAACTTTGTCCATCCAAAACGAACTTTGTACTTTGCTATGAAGTTCCACCAGGAATGAGTTTTCATGCAAAAACTGTCTATTTCAACTGAATTGATCCATCCAAAACGAACTTTGTACTTTGCTATGGAGTTCCACCAGGAATGAGTTTTCATGCAAAAACTGTCTATTTCAACTTAATTCGTCCATCCAAAACGAACTTTGTACTTTGCTATGAAGTTCCACCAGGAATGAGTTTTCATGCAAAAACTGTCTATTTCAACTAACTTTGTCCATCCAAAACGAACTTTGTACTTTGGAGTTCCACCAAGAATGAGTTTTCATGCAAAAACTGTCTATTTCAACTAAATTGATCCATCCAAAACGAACTTTGTACTTTGCTATGAAGTTCCACCAGGAATGAGTTTTTATGCAAAAACTGTCTATTTCAACTAACTTTGTCCATCCAAAACGAACTTTGTACTTTGCTATGAAGTTCCACCAGGAATGAGTTTTCATGCAAAAACTGTCTATTTCAACTAACTTTGTCCATCCAAAACGAACTTTGTACTTTGCTATGAAGTTCCACCAGGAATGAGTTTACATGCAAAAACTGTCTATTTCAACTGAATTGATCCATCCAAAACGAACTTTGTACTTTGCTATGAAGTTCCACCAGGAATGAGTTTTCATGCAAAAACTGTCTATTTCAACTAAATTGATCCATCCAAAACGAACTTTGTACTTTGCTATGAAGTTCCACCAGGAATGAGTTTTCATGCAAAAACTGTCTATTTCAACTAACTTTGTCCATCCAAAACGAACTTTGTACTTTGAAGTTCCACCAGGAATGAGTTTTCATGCAAAAACTGTCTATTACAACTAAATTGATCCATCCAAAACGAACTTTGTACTTTGCTATGAAGTTCCACCAGGAATGAGTTTTTATGCAAAAACTGTCTATTTCAACTAACTTTGTCCATCCAAAACGAACTTTGTACTTTGCTATGAAGTTCCACCAGGAATGAGTTTTCATGCAAAAACTGTCTATTTCAACTAAATTGATCCATCCAAAACGAACTTTGTACTTTGCTATGAAGTTCCACCAGGAATGAGTTTTTATGCAAAAACTGTCTATTTCAACTAAATTGATCCATCCAAAACGAACTTTGTACTTTGCTATGAAGTTCCACCTGGAAGGAGTTTTCATGCAAAAACTGTCTATTTCAACTAACTTTGTCCATCCAAAACGAATTTTGTACTTTGCTATGAAGTTCCACCAGGAATGAGTTTTCATGCAAAAACTGTCTATTTCAACTAACTTTGTCCATCCAAAACGAACTTTGTACTTTGCTATGAAGTTCCACCAGGAATGAGTTTTCATGCAAAAACTGTCTATTTCAACTTAATTCGTCCATCCAAAACGAACTTTGTACTTTGCTATGAAGTTCCACCAGGAATGAGTTTTCATGCAAAAACTGTCTATTTCAACTAACTTTGTCCATCCAAAACGAACTTTGTACTTTGCTATGAAGTTCCACCAGGAATGAGTTTTCATGCAAAAACTGTCTATTTCAACTAACTTTGTCCATCCAAAACGAACTTTGTACTTTGCTATGAAGTTCCACCAGGAATGAGTTTTCATGCAAAAACTGTCTATTTCAACTAACTTTGTCCATCCAAAACGAACTTTGTACTTTGCTATGAAGTTCCACCAGGAATGAGTTTTCATGCAAAAACTGTCTATTTCAACTTAATTCGTCCATCCAAAACGAACTTTGTACTTTGCTATGAAGTTCCACCAGGAATGAGTTTTCATGCAAAAACTGTCTATTTCAACTTAATTCATCCATCCAAAACGAACTTTGTACTTTGCTATGAAGTTCCACCAGGAATGAGTTTTCATGCAAAAACTGTCTATTTCAACTAACTTTGTCCATCCAAAACGAACTTTGTACTTTGCTATGAAGTTCCACCAGGAATGAGTTTTCATGCAAAAACTGTCTATTTCAACTAACTTTGTCCATCCAAAACGAACTTTGTACTGTGCTATGAAGTTCCACCAGGAATGAGTTTTCATGCAAAAACTGTCTATTTCAACTTAATTCGTCCATCCAAAACGAACTTTGTACTTTGCTATGAAGTTCCACCAGGAATGAGTTTTCATGCAAAAACTGTCTATTTCAACTTAATTCGTCCATCCAAAACAAACTTTGTACTTTGCTATGAAGTTCCACCAGGAATGAGTTTTCATGCAAAAACTGTCTATTTCAACTAACTTTGTCCATCCAAAACGAACTTTGTACTTTGCTATGAAGTTCCACCAGGAATGAGTTTTCATGCAAAAACTGTCTATTTCAACTAACTTTGTCCATCCAAAACGAACTTTGTACTTTGCTATGAAGTTCCACCAGGAATGAGTTTTCATGCAAAAACTGTCTATTTCAACTAACTTTGTCCATCCAAAACGAACTTTGTACTTTGCTATGAAGTTCCACCAGGAATGAGTTTTCATGCAAAAACTGTCTATTTCAACTAACTTTGTCCATCCAAAACGAACTTTGTACTTTGCTATGAAGTTCCACCAGGAATGAGTTTTCATGCAAAAACTGTCTATTTCAACTAACTTTGTCCATCCAAAACGAACTTTGTACTTTGCTATGAAGTTCCACCAGGAATGAGTTTTCATGCAAAAACTGTCTATTTCAACTAAATTGATCCATCCAAAACGAACTTTGTACTTTGCTATGAAGTTCCACCAGGAATGAGTTTTCATGCACAAACTGTCTATTTCAACTAAATTGATCCATTAAAAACGAACTTTTTACTTTGCTATGAAGTTCCACCAGGAATGAGTTTTCATGCAAAAACTGTCTATTTCAACTAACTTTGTCCATCCAAAACGAACTTTGTACTTTGCTATGAAGTTCCACCAGGAATGAGTTTTCATGCAAAAACTGTCTATTTCAACTAAATTGATCCATCCAAAACGAACTTTGTACTTTGCTATGAAGTTCCACCAGGAATGAGTTTTTATGCAAAAACTGTCTATTTCAACTAACTTTGTCCATCCAAAACGAACTTTGTACTTTGCTATGAAGTTCCACCAGGAATGAGTTTTCATGCAAAAACTGTCTATTTCAACTAACTTTGTCCATCCAAAACGAACTTTGTACTTTGCTATGAAGTTCCACCAGGAATGAGTTTTTATGCAAAAACTGTCTATTTCAACTAACTTTGTCCATCCAAAACGAACTTTGTACTTTGCTATGAAGTTCCACCAGGAATGAGTTTTCATGCAAAAACTGTCTATTTCAACTAACTTTGTCCATCCAAAACGAACTTTGTACTTTGCTATGAAGTTCCACCAGGAATGAGTTTTCATGCAAAAACTGTCTATTTCAACTAACTTTGTCCATCCAAAACGAACTTTGTACTTTGCTATGAAGTTCCACCAGGAATGAGTTTTCATGCAAAAACTGTCTATTTCAACTAACTTTGTCCATCCAAAACGAACTTTGTACTTTGCTATGAAGTTCCACCAGGAATGAGTTTTCATGCAAAAACTGTCTATTTCAACTAAAATGATCCATCCAAAACGAACTTTGTACTTTGCTATGAAGTTCCACCAGGAATGAGTTTTTATGCAAAAACTGTCTATTTCAACTAACTTTGTCCATCCAAAACGAACTTTGTACTTTGCTATGAAGTTCCACCAGGAATGAGTTTTCATGCAAAAACTGTCTATTTCAACTAACTTTGTCCATCCAAAACGAACTTTGTACTTTGCTATGAAGTTCCACCAGGAATGAGTTTTCATGCAAAAACTGTCTATTTCAACTAAAATGATCCATCCAAAACGAACTTTGTACTTTGCTATGAAGTTCCACCAGGAATGAGTTTTTATGCAAAAACTGTCTATTTCAACTAACTTTGTCCATCCAAAACGAACTTTGTACTTTGCTATGAAGTTCCACCAGGAATGAGTTTTCATGCAAAAACTGTCTATTTCAACTAACTTTGTCCATCCAAAACGAACTTTGTACTTTGCTATGAAGTTCCACCAGGAATGAGTTTTCATGCAAAAACTGTCTATTTCAACTAAAATGATCCATCCAAAACGAACTTTGTACTTTGCTATGAAGTTCCACCAGGAATGAGTTTTCATGCAAGAACTGTCTATTTCAACTAAATTGATCCATCCGAAACGAACTTTGTACTTTGCTATGAAGTTCCACCAGGAATGAGTTTTTATGCAAAAACTGTCTATTTCAACTAACTTTGTCCATCCGAAACGAACTTTGTACTTTGCTATGAAGTTCCACCAGGAATGAGTTTTTATGCAAAAACTGTCTATTTCAACTAACTTTGTCCATCCAAAACGAACTTTGTACTTTGCTATGAAGTTCCACCAGGAATGAGTTTTCATGCAAAAACTGTCTATTTCAACTAACTTTGTCCATCCAAAACGAACTTTGTACTTTGCTATGAAGTTCCACCAGGAATGAGTTTTTATGCAAAAACTGTCTATTTCAACTAACTTTGTCCATCCAAAACGACCTTTGTACTTTGCTATGAAGTTCCACCAGGAATGAGTTTTCATGCAAAAACTGTCTATTTCAACTAACTTTGTCCATCCAAAACGAACTTTGTACTTTGCTATGAAGTTCCACCAGGAATGAGTTTTCATGCAAAAACTGTCTATTTCAACTAACTTTGTCCATCCAAAACGAACTTTGTACTTTGCTATGAAGTTCCACCAGGAATGAGTTTTCATGCAAAAACTGTCTATTTCAACTAACTTTGTCCATCCAAAACGAACTTTGTACTTTGCTATGAAGTTCCACCAGGAATGAGTTTTTATGCAAAAACTGTCTATTTCAACTAACTTTGTCCATCCAAAACGAACTTTGTACTTTGCTAAGAAGTTCCACCAGGAATGAGTTTTCATGCAAAAACTGTCTATTTCAACTAACTTTGTCCATCCAAAACGAACTTTGTACTTTGCTATGAAGTTCCACCAGGAATGAGTTTTCATGCAAAAACTGTCTATTTCAACTAACTTTGTCCATCCAAAACGAACTTTGTACTTTGCTATGAAGTTCCACCAGGAATGAGTTTTTATGCAAAAACTGTCTATTTCAACTAACTTTGTCCATCCAAAACGAACTTTGTACTTTGCTATGAAGTTCCACCAGGAATGAGTTTTCATGCAAAAACTGTCTATTTCAACTAACTTTGTCCATCCAAAACGAACTTTGTACTTTGCTATGAAGTTCCACCAGGAATGAGTTTTCATGCAAAAACTGTCTATTTCAACTAAAATGATCCATCCAAAACGAACTTTGTACTTTGCTATGAAGTTCCACCAGGAATGAGTTTTTATGCAAAAACTGTCTATTTCAACTAACTTTGTCCATCCAAAACGAACTTTGTACTTTGCTATGAAGTTCCACCAGGAATGAGTTTTCATGCAAAAACTGTCTATTTCAACTAACTTTGTCCATCCAAAACGAACTTTGTACTTTGCTATGAAGTTCCACCAGGAATGAGTTTTCATGCAAAAACTGTCTATTTCAACTAAAATGATCCATCCAAAACGAACTTTGTACTTTGCTATGAAGTTCCACCAGGAATGAGTTTTTATGCAAAAACTGTCTATTTCAACTAACTTTGTCCATCCAAAACGAACTTTGTACTTTGCTATGAAGTTCCACCAGGAATGAGTTTTCATGCAAAAACTGTCTATTTCAACTAACTTTGTCCATCCAAAACGAACTTTGTACTTTGCTATGAAGTTCCACCAGGAATGAGTTTTCATGCAAAAACTGTCTATTTTAACTTAATTGATCCATCCAAAACGAACTTTGTACTTTGCTATGAAGTTCCACCAGGAATGAGTTTTCATGCAAGAACTGTCTATTTCAACTAAATTGATCCATCCGAAACGAACTTTGTACTTTGCTATGAAGTTCCACCAGGAATGAGTTTTTATGCAAAAACTGTCTATTTCAACTAACTTTGTCCATCCAAAACGAACTTTGTACTTTGCTATGAAGTTCCACCAGGAATGAGTTTTCATGCAAAAACTGTCTATTTCAACTAACTTTGTCCATCCAAAACGAACTTTGTACTTTGCTATGAAGTTCCACCAGGAATGAGTTTACATGCAAAAACTGTCTATTTCAACTAAATTGATCCATCCAAAACGAACTTTGTACTTTGCTATGAAGTTCCACCAGGAATGAGTTTTCATGCAAAAACTGTCTATTTCAACTAACTTTGTCCATCCAAAACGAACTTTGTACTTTGCTATGAAGTTCCACCAGGAATGAGTTTACATGCAAAAACTGTCTATTTCAACTAAATTGATCCATCCAAAACGAACTTTGTACTTTGCTATGAAGTTTCACCAGGAATGAGTTTTCATGCAAAAACTGTCTATTTCAACTAACTTTGTCCATCCAAAACGAACTTTGTACTTTGCTATGAAGTTCCACCAGGAATGAGTTTTCATGCAAAAACTGTCTATTTCAACTAACTTTGTCCATCCAAAACGAACTTTGTACTTTGCTATGAAGTTCCACCAGGAATGAGTTTTCATGCAAAAACTGTCTATTTCAACTAACTTTGTCCATCCAAAACGAACTTTGTACTTTGCTATGAAGTTCCACCAGGAATGAGTTTTCATGCAAAAACTGTCTATTTCAACTAACTTTGTCCATCCAAAACGAACTTTGTACTTTGCTATGAAGTTCCACCAGGAATGAGTTTTCATGCAAAAACTGTCTATTTCAACTGAATTGATCCATCCAAAACGAACTTTGTACTTTGCTATGAAGTTCCACCAGGAATGAGTTTTCATGCAAAAACTGTCTATTTCAACTTAATTCGTCCATCCAAAACGAACTTTGTACTTTGCTATGAAGTTCCACCAGGAATGAGTTTTCATGCAAAAACTGTCTATTACAACTAAATTGATCCATCCAAAACGAACTTTGTACTTTGCTATGAAGTTCCACCAGGAATGAGTTTTTATGCAAAAACTGTCTATTTCAACTAACTTTGTCCATCCAAAACGAACTTTGTACTTTGCTATGAAGTTCCACCAGGAATGAGTTTTCATGCAAAAACTGTCTATTTCAACTAACTTTGTCCATCCAAAACGAACTTTGTACTTTGCTATGAAGTTCCACCAGGAATGAGTTTTCATGCAAAAACTGTCTATTTTAACTAAATTGATCCATCCAAAACGAACTTTGTTCTTTGCTATGAAGTTCCACCAGGAATGAGTTTTCATGCAAAAACTGTCTATTTCAACTAAATTGATCCATCCGAAACGAACTTTGTACTTTGCTATGAAGTTCCACCAGGAATGAGTTTTTATGCAAAAACTGTCTATTTCAACTAACTTTGTCCATCCAAAACGAACTTTGTACTTTGCTATGAAGTTCCACCAGGAATGAGTTTTCATGCAAAAACTGTCTATTTCAACTAACTTTGTCCATCCAAAACGAACTTTGTACTTTGCTATGAAGTTCCACCAGGAATGAGTTTTCATGCAAAAACTGTCTATTTCAACTAAATTGATCCATCCAAAACGAACTTTGTACTTTGCTATGAAGTTCCACCAGGAATGAGTTGTCATGCAAGAACTGTCTATTTCAACTAAATTGATCCATCCGAAACGAATTTTGTACTTTGCTATGAAGTTCCACCAGGAATGAGTTTTCATGCAAAAACTGTCTATTTCAACTAACTTTGTCCATCCAAAACGAACTTTGTAGTTTGCTATGAAGTTCCACCAGGAATGAGTTTTCATGCAAAAACTGTCTATTTCAACTTAATTCGTCCATCCAAAACGAACTTTGTACTTTGCTATGAAGTTCCACCAGGAATGAGTTTTCATGCAAAAACTGTCTATTTCAACTTAATTCATCCATCCAAAACGAACTTTGTACTTTGCTATGAAGTTCCACCAGGAATGAGTTTTCATGCAAAAACTGTCTATTTCAACTAACTTTGTCCATCCAAAACGAACTTTGTACTTTGCTATGAAGTTCCACCAGGAATGAGTTTTCATGCAAAAACTGTCTATTTCAACTAACTTTGTCCATCCAAAACGAACTTTGTACTGTGCTATGAAGTTCCACCAGGAATGAGTTTTCATGCAAAAACTGTCTATTTCAACTTAATTCGTCCATCCAAAACGAACTTTGTACTTTGCTATGAAGTTCCACCAGGAATGAGTTTTCATGCAAAAACTGTCTATTTCAACTTAATTCGTCCATCCAAAACAAACTTTGTACTTTGCTATGAAGTTCCACCAGGAATGAGTTTTCATGCAAAAACTGTCTATTTCAACTAAATTGATCCATCCAAAACGAACTTTGTACTTTGCTATGAAGTTCCACCAGGAATGAGTTTTCATGCACAAACTGTCTATTTCAACTAAATTGATCCATCCAAAACGAACTTTTTACTTTGCTATGAAGTTCCACCAGGAATGAGTTTTCATGCAAAAACTGTCTATTTCAACTAACTTTGTCCATCCAAAACGAACTTTGTACTTTGCTATGAAGTTCCACCAGGAATGAGTTTTCATGCAAAAACTGTCTATTTCAACTAACTTTGTCCATCCAAAACGAACTTTGTACTTTGCTATGAAGTTCCACCAGGAATGAGTTTTCATGCAAAAACTGTCTACTTCAACTAACTTTGTCCATCCAAAACGAACTTTGTACTTTGCTATGAAGTTCCACCAGGAATGAGTTTTCATGCAAAAACTGTCTATTTCAACTAACTTTGTCCATCCAAAACGAACTTTGTACTTTGCTATGAAGTTCCACCAGGAATGAGTTTTCATGCAAAAACTGTCTATTTCAACTAACTTTGTCCATCCAAAACGAACTTTGTACTTTGCTATGAAGTTCCACCAGGAATGAGTTTTCATGCAAAAACTGTCTATTTCAACTAACTTTGTCCATCCAAAACGAACTTTGTACTTTGCTATGAAGTTCCACCAGGAATGAGTTTTCATGCAAAAACTGTCTATTTCAACTAACTTTGTCCATCCAAAACGAACTTTGTACTTTGCTATGAAGTTCCACCAGGAATGAGTTTTCATGCAAAAACTGTCTATTTCAACTAACTTTGTCCATCCAAAACGAACTTTGTACTTTGCTATGAAGTTCCACCAGGAATGAGTTTTCATGCAAAAACTGTCTATTTCAACTAAATTGATCCATCCAAAACGAACTTTGTACTTTGCTATGAAGTTCCACCAGGAATGAGTTTTCATGCAAAAACTGTCTATTTCAACTAACTTTGTCCATCCAAAACGAACTTTGTACTTTGCTATGAAGTTCCACCAGGAATGAGTTTTCATGCAAAAACTGTCTATTTCAACTAACTTTGTCCATCCAAAACGAACTTTGTACTTTGCTATGAAGTTCCACCAGGAATGAGTTTTCATGCAAAAACTGTCTATTTCAACTAAATTGATCCATCCAAAACGAACTTTGTACTTTGCTATGAAGTTCCACCAGGAATGAGTTTTTATGCAAAAACTGTCTATTTCAACTAAATTGATCCATCCAAAACGAACTTTGTACTTTGCTATGAAGTTCCACCAGGAATGAGTTTTCATGCAAAAACTGTCTATTTCAACTTAATTCGTCCATCCAAAACGAACTTTGTACTTTGCTATGAAGTTCCACCAGGAATGAGTTTTCATGCAAAAACTGTCTATTTCAACTAACTTTGTCCATCCAAAACGAACTTTGTACTTTGCTATGAAGTTCCACCAGGAATGAGTTTTCATGCAAAAACTGTCTATTTCAACTTAATTCGTCCATCCAAAACGAACTTTGTACTTTGCTATGAAGTTCCACCAGGAATGAGTTTTCATGCAAAAACTGTCTATTTCAACTAAATTGATCCATCCAAAACGAACTTTGTACTTTGCTATGAAGTTCCACCAGGAATGAGTTTTCATGCAAAAACTGTCTATTTCAACTAACTTTGTCCATCCAAAACGAACTTTGTACTTTGCTATGAAGTTCCACCAGGAATGAGTTTTCATGCAAAAACTGTCTATTTCAACTTAATTCGTCCATCCAAAACGAACTTTGTACTTTGCTATGAAGTTCCACCAGGAATGAGTTTTCATGCAAAAACTGTCTATTTCAACTAAATTGATCCATCCAAAACGAACTTTGTACTTTGCTATGAAGTTCCACCAGGAATGAGTTTTCATGCAAAAACTGTCTATTTCAACTAACTTTGTCCATCCAAAACGAACTTTGTACTTTGCTATGAAGTTCCACCAGGAATGAGTTTTCATGCAAAAACTGTCTATTTCAACTTAATTCGTCCATCCAAAACGAACTTTGTACTTTGCTATGAAGTTCCACCAGGAATGAGTTTTCATGCAAAAACTGTCTATTTCAACTAAATTGATCCATCCAAAACGAACTTTGTACTTTGCTATGAAGTTCCACCAGGAATGAGTTTTCATGCAAAAACTGTCTATTTCAACTAAATTGATCCATCCAAAACGAACTTTGTACTTTGCTATGAAGTTCCACCAGGAATGAGTTTTCATGCAAAAACTGTCTATTTCAACTAACTTTGTCCATCCAAAACGAACTTTGTACTTTGCTATGAAGTTCCACCAGGAATGAGTTTTCATGCAAAAACTGTCTATTTCAACTAACTTTGTCCATCCAAAACGAACTTTGTTCTTTGCTATGAAGTTCCACCAGGAATGAGTTTTCATGCAAAAACTGTCTATTTCAACTAACTTTGTCCATCCAAAACGAACTTTGTACTTTGCTATGAAGTTCCACCAGGAATGAGTTTTCATGCAAAAACTGTCTATTTCAACTAAATTGATCCATCCAAAACCAACTTTGTACTTTGCTATGAAGTTCCACCAGGAATGAGTTTTCATGCAAAAACTGTCTATTTCAACTAACTTTGTCCATCCAAAACGAACTTTGTACTTTGCTATGAAGTTCCACCAGGAATGAGTTTTCATGCAAAAACTGTCTATTTCAACTAACTTTGTCCATCCAAAACGAACTTTGTACTTTGCTATGAAGTTCCACCAGGAATGAGTTTTCATGCAAAAACTGTCTATTTCAACTAACTTTGTCCATCCAAAACGAACTTTGTACTTTGCTATGAAGTTCCACCAGGAATGAGTTTTCATGCAAAAACTGTCTATTTCAACTAACTTTGTCCATCCAAAACGAACTTTGTACTTTGCTATGAAGTTCCACCAGGAATGAGTTTTCATGCAAAAACTGTCTATTTCAACTAAATTGATCCATCCAAAACGAACTTTGTACTTTGCTATGAAGTTCCACCAGGAATGAGTTTTCATGCAAAAACTGTCTATTTCAACTAACTTTGTCCATCCAAAACGAACTTTGTACTTTGCTATGAAGTTCCACCAGGAATGAGTTTTCATGCAAAAACTGTCTATTTCAACTAACTTTGTCCATCCAAAACGAACTTTGTACTTTGCTATGAAGTTCCACCAGGAATGAGTTTTCATGCAAAAACTGTCTATTTCAACTTAATTCGTCCATCCAAAACGAACTTTGTACTTTGCTATGAAGTTCCACCAGGAATGAGTTTTCATGCAAAAACTGTCTATTTCAACTAAATTGATCCATCCAAAACGAACTTTGTACTTTGCTATGAAGTTCCACCAGGAATGAGTTTTCATGCAAAAACTGTCTATTTCAACTTTATTCGTCCATCCGATTCGAACTTTGTACTTTGCTATGAAGTTCCACCAGGAATGAGTTTTCATGCAAAAACTGTCTATTTCAACTAACTTTGTCCATCCAAAACGAACTTTGTTCTTTGCTATGAAGTTCCACCAGGAATGAGTTTTTATGCAAAAACTGTCTATCTCAACTAACTTTGTCCATCCAAAACGAACTTTGTACTTTGCTATGAAGTTCCACCAGGAATGAGTTTTCATGCAAAAACTGTCTATTTCAACTAACTTTGTCCATCCAAAACGAACTTTGTACTTTGCTATGAAGTTCCACCAGGAATGAGTTTTCATGCAAAAACTGTCTATTTCAACTAAATTGATCCATCCAAAACCAACTTTGTACTTTGCTATGAAGTTCCACCAGGAATGAGTTTTCATGCAAAAACTGTCTATTTCAACTAACTTTGTCCATCCAAAACGAACTTTGTACTTTGCTATGAAGTTCCACCAGGAATGAGTTTTCATGCAAAAACTGTCTATTTCAACTAACTTTGTCCATCCAAAACGAACTTTGTACTTTGCTATGAAGTTCCACCAGGAATGAGTTTTCATGCAAAAACTGTCTATTTCAACTAACTTTGTCCATCCAAAACGAACTTTGTACTTTGCTATGAAGTTCCACCAGGAATGAGTTTTCATGCAAAAACTGTCTATTTCAACTTAATTCGTCCATCCAAAACGAACTTTGTACTTTGCTATGAAGTTCCACCAGGAATGAGTTTTCATGCAAAAACTGTCTATTTCAACTAAATTGATCCATCCAAAACGAACTTTGTACTTTGCTATGAAGTTCCACCAGGAATGAGTTTTCATGCAAAAACTGTCTATTTCAACTAACTTTGTCCATCCAAAACGAACTTTGTACTTTGCTATGAAGTTCCACCAGGAATGAGTTTTCATGCAAAAACTGTCTATTTCAACTTTATTCGTCCATCCGATTCGAACTTTGTACTTTGCTATGAAGTTCCACCAGGAATGAGTTTTCATGCAAAAACTGTCTATTTCAACTAACTTTGTCCATCCAAAACGAACTTTGTTCTTTGCTATGAAGTTCCACCAGGAATGAGTTTTTATGCAAAAACTGTCTATCTCAACTAACTTTGTCCATCCAAAACGAACTTTGTACTTTGCTATGAAGTTCCACCAGGAATGAGTTTTCATGCAAAAACTGTCTATTTCAACTAACTTTGTCCATCCAAAACGAACTTTGTACTTTGCTATGAAGTTCCACCAGGAATGAGTTTTCATGCAAAAACTGTCTATTTCAACTAAATTGATCCATCCAAAACCAACTTTGTACTTTGCTATGAAGTTCCACCAGGAATGAGTTTTCATGCAAAAACTGTCTATTTCAACTAAATTGATCCATCCAAAACGAACTTTGTACTTTGCTATGAAGTTCCACCAGGAATGAGTTTTCATGCAAAAACTGTCTATTTCAACTAACTTTGTCCATCCAAAACGAACTTTGTACTTTGGAGTTCCACCAAGAATGAGTTTTCATGCAAAAACTGTCTATTTCAACTAAATTGATCCATCCAAAACGAACTTTGTACTTTGCTATGAAGTTCCACCAGGAATGAGTTTTCATGCAAAAACTGTCTATTTCAACTAACTTTGTCCATCCAAAACGAACTTTGTACTTTGCTATGAAGTTCCACCAGGAATGAGTTTTCATGCAAAAACTGTCTATTTCAACTAACTTTGTCCATCCAAAACGAACTTTGTACTTTGCTATGAAGTTCCACCAGGAATGAGTTTTCATGCAAAAACTGTCTATTTCAACTAACTTTGTCCATCCAAAACGAACTTTGTACTTTGCTATGAAGTTCCACCAGGAATGAGTTTTCATGCAAAAACTGTCTATTTCAACTAAATTGATCCATCCAAAACGAACTTTGTACTTTGCTATGAAGTTCCACCAGGAATGAGTTTTTATGCAAAAACTGTCTATTTCAACTAAATTGATCCATCCAAAACGAACTTTGTACTTTGCTATGAAGTTCCACCAGGAATGAGTTTTCATGCAAAAACTGTCTATTTCAACTTAATTCGTCCATCCAAAACGAACTTTGTACTTTGCTATGAAGTTCCACCAGGAATGAGTTTTCATGCAAAAACTGTCTATTTCAACTAAATTGATCCATCCAAAACGAACTTTGTACTTTGCTATGAAGTTCCACCAGGAATGAGTTTTCATGCAAAAACTGTCTATTTCAACTAACTTTGTCCATCCAAAACGAACTTTGTACTTTGCTATGAAGTTCCACCAGGAATGAGTTTTCATGCAAAAACTGTCTATTTCAACTTAATTCGTCCATCCAAAACGAACTTTGTACTTTGCTATGAAGTTCCACCAGGAATGAGTTTTCATGCAAAAACTGTCTATTTCAACTAAATTGATCCATCCAAAACGAACTTTGTACTTTGCTATTAAGTTCCACCAGGAATGAGTTTTCATGCAAAAACTGTCTATTTCAACTAACTTTGTCCATCCAAAACGAACTTTGTACTTTGCTATGAAGTTCCACCAGGAATGAGTTTTCATGCAAAAACTGTCTATTTCAACTTAATTCGTCCATCCAAAACGAACTTTGTACTTTGCTATGAAGTTCCACCAGGAATGAGTTTTCATGCAAAAACTGTCTATTTCAACTAAATTGATCCATCCAAAACGAACTTTGTACTTTGCTATGAAGTTCCACCAGGAATGAGTTTTCATGCAAAAACTGTCTATTTCAACTAACTTTGTCCATCCAAAACGAACTTTGTACTTTGCTATGAAGTTCCACCAGGAATGAGTTTTCATGCAAAAACTGTCTATTTCAACTTTATTCGTCCATCCGATTCGAACTTTGTACTTTGCTATGAAGTTCCACCAGGAATGAGTTTTCATGCAAAAACTGTCTATTTCAACTAACTTTGTCCATCCAAAACGAACTTTGTTCTTTGCTATGAAGTTCCACCAGGAATGAGTTTTTATGCAAAAACTGTCTATCTCAACTAACTTTGTCCATCCAAAACGAACTTTGTACTTTGCTATGAAGTTCCACCAGGAATGAGTTTTCATGCAAAAACTGTCTATTTCAACTAACTTTGTCCATCCAAAACGAACTTTGTACTTTGCTATGAAGTTCCACCAGGAATGAGTTTTCATGCAAAAACTGTCTATTTCAACTTAATTCGTCCATCCAAAACGAACTTTGTACTTTGCTATGAAGTTCCACCAGGAATGAGTTTTCATGCAAAAACTGTCTATTTCAACTAACTTTGTCCATCCAAAACGAACTTTGTACTTTGCTATGAAGTTCCACCAGGAATGAGTTTTCATGCAAAAACTGTCTATTTCAACTAACTTTGTCCATCCAAAACGAACTTTGTACTTTGCTATGAAGTTCCACCAGGAATGAGTTTTCATGCAAAAACTGTCTATTTCAACTAACTTTGTCCATCCAAAACGAACTTTGTACTTTGCTATGAAGTTCCACCAGGAATGAGTTTTCATGCAAAAACTGTCTATTTCAACTAACTTTGTCCATCCAAAACGAACTTTGTACTTTGCTATGAAGTTCCACCAGGAATGAGTTTTCATGCAAAAACTGTCTATTTCAACTAAATTGATCCATCCAAAACGAACTTTGTACTTTGCTATGAAGTTCCACCAGGAATGAGTTTTCATGCAAAAACTGTCTATTTCAACTAACTTTGTCCATCCAAAACGAACTTTGTACTTTGCTATGAAGTTCCACCAGGAATGAGTTTTCATGCAAAAACTGTCTATTTCAACTAACTTTGTCCATCCAAAACGAACTTTGTACTTTGCTATGAAGTTCCACCAGGAATGAGTTTTCATACAAAAACTGTCTATTTCAACTAACTTTGTCCATCCAAAACGAACTTTGTACTTTGCTATGAAGTTCCACCAGGAATGAGTTTTCATGCAAAAACTGTCTATTTCAACTAAATTGATCCATCCAAAACGAACTTTGTACTTTGCTATGAAGTTCCACCAGGAATGAGTTTTCATGCAAAAACTGTCTATTTCAACTAACTTTGTCCATCCAAAACGAACTTTGTACTTTGCTATGAAGTTCCACCAGGAATGAGTTTTCATGCAAAAACTGTCTATTTCAACTTAATTCGTCCATCCAAAACGAACTTTGTACTTTGCTATGAAGTTCCACCAGGAATGAGTTTTTATGCAAAAACTGTCTATTTCAACTTAATTCGTCCATCCAAAACGAACTTTGTACTTTGCTATGAAGTTCCACCAGGAATGAGTTTTCATGCAAAAACTGTCTATTTCAACTAACTTTGTCCATCCAAAACGAACTTTGTACTTTGCTATGAAGTTCCACCAGGAATGAGTTTTCATGCAAAAACTGTCTATTTCAACTAACTTTGTCCATCCAAAACGAACTTTGTACTTTGCTATGAAGTTCCACCAGGAATGAGTTTTCATGCAAAAACTGTCTATTTCAACTAACTTTGTCCATCCAAAACGAACTTTGTACTTTGCTATGAAGTTCCACCAGGAATGAGTTTTCATGCAAAAACTGTCTATTTCAACTAACTTTGTCCATCCAAAACGAACTTTGTACTTTGCTATGAAGTTCCACCAGGAATGAGTTTTCATGCAAAAACTGTCTATTTCAACTAACTTTGTCCATCCAAAACGAACTTTGTACTTTGCTATGAAGTTCCACCAGGAATGAGTTTTCATGCAAAAACTGTCTATTTCAACTAACTTTGTCCATCCAAAACGAACTTTGTACTTTGCTATGAAGTTCCACCAGGAATGAGTTTTCATGCAAAAACTGTCTATTTCAACTAACTTTGTCCATCCAAAACGAACTTTGTACTTTGCTATGAAGTTCCACCAGGAATGAGTTTTCATGCAAAAACTGTCTATTTCAACTAACTTTGTCCATCCAAAACGAACTTTGTACTTTGCTATGAAGTTCCACCAGGAATGAGTTTTCATGCAAAAACTGTCTATTTCAACTAACTTTGTCCATCCAAAACGAACTTTGTACTTTGCTATAGTTAGCACAACAGTCAGCACAACACATATTCAACACAAAGGCAGCATAATGCATACTCAGCATAAAACATAGCGCAACGTATATTCCTACAGTCATGATCGCACTTCATAAACAGATCGCGTTTCGTAAACAGATTGCGCCGCAGCGTAAACAAATTCCCGTGCAGCGTTACATCGAACAAAGAGCATAATCGCGTTGACACCAAGAGAGCTGACAACGCGCATTCAACATAAACATCCGTTCCCAAGATCAACCGGCATCCACGCAAAACAAAGCAAAGGCAACTTAGTTCCAGTTGAGCATTCAGACGAAGAAGTTCTAGTTAGACAGCCGAGCAGAGCAGTTCCAATTAGGAACTCAATAGTGTTAAGACTTAGTTTTAAGTTTTAGTTAATAAAAACATATTTTTTTATGGCCAAACCGGCCATGTAAAAATTAACTGGCGCCCGAATAGGGACGACCTCTAGTGAAGTATAGTACAGTGCATGTAGTTTTCATGTGAGAGTGTAAAACACAGTGTCGCAAGTACCGAGTAGTGATCACGTTAGAGTGTTAATCACACCGCGTCGCGACAACATCTTTCCCGATCGCAAATTGCAGCCGTGTGCACAGGTGCCCGAGTAGCCGGAAGCAGCTAACAACTCGTTCCCGGAGGAAAAGGATCACACCAACACACCGAGAAGGAAGGAGTCACTGGAAATCTCTGGAGGTCAGAGCGACAAAATCAACCCCGTAAGAGGAGGTGAAGAAATCAACCCCGTAAGAGGAGGTGAAGAAATCAACCCCGTAAGAGGAGGTGAAGACAAACCAGCCCCGTAAGAGGAGGTGAAGATAAAACAGCCCCATCACAGGAGGGAAATATGCATCTATTAATGTAAGTACAAAGGCTATAAAGGTGAGAAAAACATAAAAATTATTTCGTTTAAAAGTGAGTGAAATTAATTCGTGAAAAAGTTTAATTCGGTATTCGATTTATAACTCCGATATTGTGAAAAAAATTATCAAACTGGAGGATTTAATGACATCCCTACATCGATTTTCTGCCAGAATAGAATCGGCAGAACGTAATAAGAAAAAGGCAAAGTTAGAAAAAAGTGAATCGGAAAATATCGAAATGGAAGCTCTAACTAATCGAATCGCAGCCTTGGAGGCACGATTAGTAGAAACAGTGGTCGTAGAAGATTTTAGCGATCCACCACTCTATTTTTATAAAAGTGACGGAAGTGCAGTTAACCCAGAATCATTCGAAAAGATTCCTGGAGTAGTTAAAGATTTACCAACATTTTCCGGTGATCCAAGTGAATTAAATAGTTGGATCAATGATGTAGATGGTTTGATAAAATTGTATCAAACAACACCTATCCATACAGTGGAACAACAGAACAAGTTCCACATGATTTGCAAATTCGTTCGTCGAAAGATAAGAGGCGAAGCCAATGACTCGCTAGTCGCGTCAAATGTCGGAATTAATTGGAACATGATTAAACGAACATTGATTACATACTATGGAGAAAAGAGAGATCTAGAGACACTAGATTTTCAATTGATGAGCGTCCAACAAAGAGGACGATCTTTAGAGATATTCTATGATGAAGTGAACAGACTTCTCTCGTTGATTGCAAACCAAATAAAAACAGATGAAAGATTTGTACATCCAGAAGCTTCAAAAGCTCTGATAGAAACATACAATAAAAAGGCAATAGATTCCTTCATCAGAGGTCTTGATGGAGATGTGCACAAGTTTATAAGAAATTATGAACCAACATCTTTAGCAGCAGCTTATAGTTACTGCATCTCATTCCAAAATGTAGAATGTCGTAAAATGTGGACTAAACCAAGATTGGTCAATACTCCCACAGCACCGCGAAATTTGATACCATTACCAGCTCCACCTTTGCCACCAAGAGCACATAACAATTGGCAACGACCAATGATGACACATACATTTCGACCACAATTTGGAAACTCGTATCAACCGAGACCACAATTTTTACCGCGTCCCGCTTGGAATAATCAACCGAGACAACAATTTTTCTCGCGTCCTGTTTGGAATCAACAAAACAGAAATCCATTCCAACAGAATAAGCCAGAGCCAATGGAAGTCGATCCATCAATCAGATCGCAACAAGTGAATTATTCTAACCGACCGCAAAATTCCGGTAATGTTCGACCACTTAAAAGACAAAGATTTTTCAACATGGAAACAAATACTACCCATGACAACGACGAATCATACGAAAGATATTTGAAAACTATAGAAAAACAAGAAAAATCCAACGGAACTCACGAAGCCGAACTTAATTTTTTAGAATGAAATCAGCTTTGCCATATTTTATATACAATGGTAAAGCAGGACAACAAATAAGAATACTAATTGATACAGGATCCAATAAAAATTTCATTAACCCAAAACATGCGAAAATTTCACACGAAGTAACTAAACCATTTTTTGTTTCATCAGTAGGAGGAGATTTACTTATCACCAAATATTCACAAGCGAAAATATTTGCCCCTTATTCCGATGTAAATGCCAAATTTTATCATCTACAGGAATTAAAAACATTTGATGCCATAGTTGGCTATGACACCATCAAAGAAATTGGAGCACTCATCGATACTAACAGAGATAGTCTGATAATTAACGACAACATAATACCTCTTTCTCTTTACCCATTACAAGAAGTTAATAGGATTGAAATAAGAGATACACATCTCAACTGTAAAGAAAAAGAAAAATTACATTCATTTCTCAACAAGTTTCAAGATTTATTTCAGCCACCTGACGAGAAGTTGCCATTTACAACAAAAATCGAAGCAACTATATCAACGAATGACGACGAACCTGTCTACTGTAAGACGTACCCATACCCCTTGTCTCTTAAACAAGAAGTGGAAACACAGATTAAAAAACTATTAGATAATGGCATAATTCAACCATCCAGATCACCATATAATTCACCTGTTTGGATAGTACCCAAAAAAGCTGATGCATCTAACGAAAAAAAATATCGACTTGTGATCGATTATAGGAAACTGAATCTTAAAACAAAGAGCGATAGGTACCCTATCCCTGACACTTCGACAGTTCTTGCCAATCTAGGTAACAATAAATATTATACAACACTCGATCTAGCATCTGGATTTCACCAGATTCGTTTAACAGAAAAAGATATAGAAAAAACCGCTTTCTCAATAAACAATGGAAAATATGAATTTTTAAGACTACCTTTTGGTCTAAAAAACGCACCTTCAATTTTTCAGAGGGTCATGGATGATGTTCTTAGAGAACATATTGGAAAAATTTGTCATGTGTACATTGACGATATAATAGTTTTTGGAAAAACAATTGATGAACATATGAAAAATTTAGAAACTGTTTTGAACACGTTACGTGAAGCCAATTTTAAAATACAACCTGATAAATCTGAATTTTTGAAAACAGAAGTTGAATTCTTAGGATTCATTGTTTCTGAACATGGATTAAAACCAAATGAGAAAAAAATTGAAAGTATCCAAAAATACCCCGAACCTAAAACTATCCGAGAACTTCGAGCATTTTTAGGACTTTCCGGTTATTATAGAAGATTTGTTAAAAATTACGCAGCCTTAGCAAAACCTCTAACAAAACTCCTAAGAGGGGAGGATGGCCAAGGCCACTGCAAAATAACGAAAAATCAATCGAAAAATTTTCCGATAAAATTTGATGAAGACGCAAAATCAGCTTTCAGAACTCTTAAAGAAATTTTATCATCTGAAGACGTTTTAGCTTACCCCGATTTCAATCAAGATTTTATTTTGACTACAGACGCATCCGACAAAGCACTCGGAGCTGTCCTGTCACAGAAATTCAATGATGTTGAAAAACCAATAACATTTATATCCAGAACTTTATCAAAAACCGAAGAAAACTATGCTACTAATGAAAAAGAAATGCTTGCTATAGTTTGGGCTTTACATTCCCTACGAAATTACATCTATGGTGCAAACATAATAATACTAACCGATCATCAACCCCTAACATACGCAATGTCGCCAAGGAATAACAATGCAAAACTTAAACGATGGAAAGCGTTCATAGAGGAACATAATTATGAACTACGCTACAAACCTGGAAAAACTAACATCGTAGCCGATGCATTATCTAGAATCCAAATTAACTCGCTAACACCAACACAGCATTCCGCTGATGATGATGACAGTACATACATACTATCTACTGAAGCCCCTATTAACGTTTATCGTAATCAATTAATTTTCAAAATATCTAACAATTCATCGTATGAACTAATCACACCGTTCCCAAAATTTAAAAGACATATTTTCTACGAATCAGATTTCACTAATGAATTCTTAACAGACAAACTAAAAAGATTCCTAAATCCTAACATCATTAACGGTATACTAACCGATGAAGTAACTATGAATCGTATTCAAGAAGTGTATAAAAAATTATTCAATCCAAAAACAATGAAATGCCGATACTCTCAGGTACAATTACAAGATCTAACAGGAGAAGAAAGACAATTAGAAGAAATAAAAAATATTCACAATTTTGCTCATAGAAATTCAAAAGAAAATTCATTACAACTTATTAAAAAGTTTTATTTTCCTACAATGAGAAAATTAACAGAGTCGTATGTTAAAAATTGCGAAATTTGTAAAACAGAAAAATATGATAGGAAACCTCAAAAGTTTATTGCTGTTAAAACACCAATACCCACGTATCCAGGAGAAATAATTCATATTGATATTTTTGCTTATAATGCAAGTTTTCTGTTTATTTCTTCATTAGACAAATTTTCAAAATACTTGAAAATGAGGCCAATAAAATCAAAGTCAATAGCAGACATAAAGGAAGTTTTAATACAATTGTTGTATAATTGGGATATACCCGCCACCATTGTAATGGATAATGAAAGTTCATTTGTTTCAAATATAATTGAACAAACAATATTAAATCTAGGAATTAAAATTTTTAAAACACCAGTAAATCGATCAGAAACGAACGGACAAGTGGAAAGAGCTCACTCTACAATTCGAGAATTAGCAAGATGTATTAAAGCAACGAAACCAGATATAAGTGTGCAGACATTGATACAAGAGGCAACGTATAAGTATAATAATTCAATACATAGCGTGATTAAGAATACGCCGAAAAATATATATACAGGAGAGAATAATGAAAATATGAGTTTCGAAGAACGAACTAAACAAAGAAACGAAAATGATAAAATGATTGCCGAAATATATGAAAAGCAACAAGAGAAGATTAAAGAAGAAAAATATCAAGATTATATGCCGAATGAAATGGCTTATGAAAAAACTAAAACAAATAACAAAAGAGCTAGGAGATTTGAGATAATCAGAATCAAGGAAAATCATCCTACCTACGTAATCGATATTAACGATCGAAAAATTCATAAAGTGAACTTAAGAAAAACAAATAATTAATCATGTATTAATCTATATCGTTCCAGATACATTTTTATATTATTAAGCAACGTAATGGCAAGGATCTACATACACGATGTATCAAACAATCCTTTAGCGATTATACCATTAGGAGAAGCCAAGATACGAATGGGATACGTAAGAGTAATCCACCCGATAAACTTGATAGATATAAGTAACATGATTGAAGAAACCATTGAATTAATACCCACAGAAGTACATACAGAATCTTTAGAAAAGTTAATTCAGATTAAAGCTATGAAGTTACAAGAAACATTCAAGAAGATAAAACCATTTAAGAGACAAAAAAGATGGAACACTATAGGGAAAGTTTGGAAATGGATAGCAGGCAACCCTGATGCCGATGATCTTCAAATAATCAACAGTACGCTGAACTCTCTCATCGAAGAAAACAATCACCAAGTAATGATCAACGAAGCTTTGAATGGAAGACTACGAGAAGTAACCGATATTGCTAACAAAGTGCTAACAAACGAAGCGAAACGATATGAAACATATGCAACAGAAACAAGACAGCTAATAATACTATCTAATTTGGATATTTTGCAAGACCAGATTGAAACTATCGAAGAAGCCATTATATCAGCCAAACACGGAATACCGAACAGCAAATTATTGTCCACCGAAGACTTACAAACGATTAACGAATTCCTGAAGAAGAACGGTTTTGATTATAATACAGCAGAAGAACTTCTTGCTCAATCAGTAGCGCAATTCATTATGAATACGACACATGTTCTGTATATGCTAAAATTCCCAAGAATATCCCCCCAAATCTACGAGTATGATTTCATCGAACCAATAGTAAAAAATGGGAAACGAATAATGTTAAAACAGAACTTCATCATAAGAAACGAAACACACGTATTCGAAGTCATTAAACCATGCCAAGAAGAAAGTATTCATTATCTATGTGAAGGAAGCAACCTTCAACATCCTACGCAATGTGTATACCAACTTATACTAGAAGAAAATTCCGAATGCCAATATGAAAAAGTATATTCAGCTAAATTGATCACACAGATAAATGATGCAAATATTCTGATCAATAATGCATGGGCTGAAATTACATCAAACTGCAGCAACTCAAAGCAATCTTTAAATGGTTCATTTATAATACAGTTCGAGAATTGCAGCATAAAAATTAATGACGAGATATTTTCCAATACAGAAGTCATCATCCCTAGAAGATCTCATCATTCAACATTGGGATTGATAGTCAACGAGACCAGCCTTGAAGATAATCCACCTACAGAGTTCTTGAACAACATTACATTAGAAAACCGCAGAATATTGCAAACCATTAACCTACAAAATAAGTCGCTGGAATTCAAATTGCATTTATTCGGATCGATAGGAACAACAACGATCGTAATTGTAACTGGCATTGGCATATTGTACGTGTTTCTTAAATGTCGTAAACAAAAAATAGAAGTTCAAATACCAGACACAAGAAGTCTCACAGATAAAAACCTGCATAAAGAAATACCATTGAGTTTTCACGCGATGCACAAACTTTGAGGACAAAGTAATTAAGAGGGGAGGAGTTAGCACAACAGTCAGCACAACACATATTCAACACAAAGGCAGCATAATGCATACTCAGCATAAAACATAGCGCAACGTATATTCCTACAGTCATGATCGCACTTCATAAACAGATCGCGTTTCGTAAACAGATTGCGCCGCAGCGTAAACAAATTCCCGTGCAGCGTTACATCGAACAAAGAGCATAATCGCGTTGACACCAAGAGAGCTGACAACGCGCATTCAACATAAACATCCGTTCCCAAGATCAACCGGCATCCACGCAAAACAAAGCAAAGGCAACTTAGTTCCAGTTGAGCATTCAGACGAAGAAGTTCTAGTTAGACAGCCGAGCAGAGCAGTTCCAATTAGGAACTCAATAGTGTTAAGACTTAGTTTTAAGTTTTAGTTAATAAAAACATATTTTTTTATGGCCAAACCGGCCATGTAAAAATTAACTCTATGAAGTTCCACCAGGAATGAGTTTTCATGCAAAAACTGTCTACTTCAACTAACTTTGTCCATCCAAAACGAACTTTGTACTTTGCTATGAAGTTCCACCAGGAATGAGTTTTCATGCAAAAACTGTCTATTTCAACTAACTTTGTCCATCCAAAACGAACTTTGTACTTTGCTATGAAGTTCCACCAGGAATGAGTTTTCATGCAAAAACTGTCTATTTCAACTAACTTTGTCCATCCAAAACGAACTTTGTACTTTGCTATGAAGTTCCACCAGGAATGAGTTTTTATGCAAAAACTGTCTATTTCAACTAACTTTGTCCATCCAAAACGAACTTTGTACTTTGCTATGAAGTTCCACCAGGAATGAGTTTTCATGCAAAAACTGTCTATTTCAACTAAATTGATCCATCCAAAACGAACTTTGTACTTTGCTATGAAGTTCCACCAGGAATGAGTTTTCATGCAAAAACTGTCTATTTCAACTAACTTTGTCCATCCAAAACGAACTTTGTACTTTGCTATGAAGTTCCACCAGGAATGAGTTTTCATGCAAAAACTGTCTATTTCAACTAAATTGATCCATCCAAAACGAACTTTGTACTTTGCTATGAAGTTCCACCAGGAATGAGTTTTCATGCAAAAACTGTCTATTTCAACTTAATTCGTCCATCCAAAACGAACTTTGTACTTTGCTATGAAGTTCCACCAGGAATGAGTTTTCATGCAAAAACTGTCTATTTCAACTTAATTCGTCCATCTGATTCGAACTTTGTACTTAGCTATGAAGTTCCACCAGGAATGAGTTTTCATACAAAAACTGTCTATTTCAACTTAATTCGTCCATCCAAAACGAACTTTGTACTTTGCTATGAAGTTCCACCAGGAATTAGTTTTCATGCAAAAACTGTCTATTTCAACTAACTTTGTCCATCCAAAACGAACTTTGTACTTTGCTATGAAGTTCCACCAGGAATGAGTTTTCATGCAAAAACTGTCTATTTCAACTTAATTCGTCCATCTGATTCGAACTTTGTACTTAGCTATGAAGTTCCACCAGGAATGAGTTTTCATGCAAAAACTGTCTATTTCAACTAAATTGATCCATCCAAAACGAACTTTGTACTTTGCTATGAAGTTCCACCAGGAATGAGTTTTCATGCAAAAACTGTCTATTTCAACTAACTTTGTCCATCCAAAACGAACTTTGTACTTTGCTATGAAGTTCCACCAGGAATGAGTTTTCATGCAAAAACTGTCTATTTCAACTAAATTGATCCATCCAAAACGAACTTTGTACTTTGCTATGAAGTTCCACCAGGAATGAGTTTTCATGCAAAAACTGTCTATTTCAACTAACTTTGTCCATCCAAAACGAACTTTGTACTTTGCTATGAAGTTCCACCAGGAATGAGTTTTCATGCAAAAACTGTCTATTTCAACTAAATTGATCCATCCAAAACGAACTTTGTACTTTGCTATGAAGTTCCACCAGGAATGAGTTTTCATGCAAAAACTGTCTATTTCAACTAACTTTGTCCATCCAAAACGAACTTTGTACTTTGCTATGAAGTTCCACCAGGAATGAGTTTTCATGCAAAAACTGTCTATTTCAACTAACTTTGTCCATCCAAAACGAACTTTGTACTTTGCTATGAAGTTCCACCAGGAATGAGTTTTCATGCAAAAACTGTCTATTTCAACTAACTTTGTCCATCCAAAACGAACTTTGTACTTTGCTATGAAGTTCCACCAGGAATGAGTTTTCATGCAAAAACTGTCTATTTCAACTAACTTTGTCCATCCAAAACGAACTTTGTACTTTGCTATGAAGTTCCACCAGGAATGAGTTTTCATGCAAAAACTGTCTATTTCAACTAACTTTGTCCATCCAAAACGAACTTTGTACTTTGCTATGAAGTTCCACCAGGAATGAGTTTTCATGCAAAAACTGTCTATTTCAACTAAATTGATCCATCCAAAACGAACTTTGTACTTTGCTATGGAGTTCCACCAGGAATGAGTTTTCATGCAAAAACTGTCTATTTCAACTAACTTTGTCCATCCAAAACGAACTTTGTACTTTGCTATGAAGTTCCACCAGGAATGAGTTTTCATGCAAAAACTGTCTATTTCAACTAACTTTGTCCATCCAAAACGAACTTTGTACTTTGCTATGAAGTTCCACCAGGAATGAGTTTTCATGCAAAAACTGTCTACTTCAACTAACTTTGTCCATCCAAAACGAACTTTGTACTTTGCTATGAAGTTCCACCAGGAATGAGTTTTCATGCAAAAACTGTCTATTTCAACTAACTTTGTCCATCCAAAACGAACTTTGTACTTTGCTATGAAGTTCCACCAGGAATGAGTTTTCATGCAAAAACTGTCTATTTCAACTAAATTGATCCATCCAAAACGAACTTTGTACTTTGCTATGAAGTTCCACCAGGAATGAGTTTTCATGCAAAAACTGTCTATTTCAACTAACTTTGTCCATCCAAAACGAACTTTGTACTTTGCTATGAAGTTCCACCAGGAATGAGTTTTCATGCAAAAACTGTCTATTTCAACTAACTTTGTCCATCCAAAACGAACTTTGTACTTTGCTATGAAGTTCCACCAGGAATGAGTTTTCATGCAAAAACTGTCTATTTCAACTAACTTTGTCCATCCAAAACGAACTTTGTACTTTGCTATGAAGTTCCACCAGGAATGAGTTTTCATGCAAAAACTGTCTATTTCAACTAAATTGATCCATCCAAAACGAACTTTGTACTTTGCTATGGAGTTCCACCAGGAATGAGTTTTCATGCAAAAACTGTCTATTTCAACTAACTTTGTCCATCCAAAACGAACTTTGTACTTTGCTATGAAGTTCCACCAGGAATGAGTTTTCATGCAAAAACTGTCTATTTCAACTAACTTTGTCCATCCAAAACGAACTTTGTACTTTGCTATGAAGTTCCACCAGGAATGAGTTTTCATGCAAAAACTGTCTACTTCAACTAACTTTGTCCATCCAAAACGAACTTTGTACTTTGCTATGAAGTTCCACCAGGAATGAGTTTTCATGCAAAAACTGTCTATTTCAACTAACTTTGTCCATCCAAAACGAACTTTGTACTTTGCTATGAAGTTCCACCAGGAATGAGTTTTCATGCAAAAACTGTCTATTTCAACTAACTTTGTCCATCCAAAACGAACTTTGTACTTTGCTATGAAGTTCCACCAGGAATGAGTTTTCATGCAAAAACTGTCTATTTCAACTAACTTTGTCCATCCAAAACGAACTTTGTACTTTGCTATGAAGTTCCACCAGGAATGAGTTTTTATGCAAAAACTGTCTATTTCAACTAACTTTGTCCATCCAAAACGAACTTTGTACTTTGCTATGAAGTTCCACCAGGAATGAGTTTTCATGCAAAAACTGTCTATTTCAACTAACTTTGTCCATCCAAAACGAACTTTGTACTTTGCTATGAAGTTCCACCAGGAATGAGTTTTCATGCAAAAACTGTCTATTTCAACTAACTTTGTCCATCCAAAACGAACTTTGTACTTTGCTATGAAGTTCCACCAGGAATGAGTTTTCATGCAAAAACTGTCTATTTCAACTAAATTGATCCATCCAAAACGAACTTTGTACTTTGCTATGAAGTTCCACCAGGAATGAGTTTTCATGCAAAAACTGTCTATTTCAACTAACTTTGTCCATCCAAAACGAACTTTGTACTTTGCTATGAAGTTCCACCAGGAATGAGTTTTCATGCAAAAACTGTCTATTTCAACTAACTTTGTCGATCCAAAACGAACTTTGTACTTTGCTATGAAGTTCCACCAGGAATGAGTTTTCATGCAAAAACTGTCTACTTCAACTAACTTTGTCCATCCAAAACGAACTTTGTACTTTGCTATGAAGTTCCACCAGGAATGAGTTTTCATGCAAAAACTGTCTATTTCAACTAACTTTGTCCATCCAAAACGAACTTTGTACTTTGCTATGAAGTTCCACCAGGAATGAGTTTTCATGCAAAAACTGTCTATTTCAACTAACTTTGTCCATCCAAAACGAACTTTGTACTTTGCTATGAAGTTCCACCAGGAATGAGTTTTCATGCAAAAACTGTCTATTTCAACTAACTTTGTCCATCCAAAACGAACTTTGTACTTTGCTATGAAGTTCCACCAGGAATGAGTTTTCATGCAAAAACTGTCTATTTCAACTAACTTTGTCCATCCAAAACGAACTTTGTACTTTGCTATGAAGTTCCACCAGGAATGAGTTTTCATGCAAAAACTGTCTATTTCAACTAAATTGATCCATCCAAAACGAACTTTGTACTTTGCTATGAAGTTCCACCAGGAATGAGTTTTCATGCAAAAACTGTCTATTTCAACTAACTTTGTCCATCCAAAACGAACTTTGTACTTTGCTATGAAGTTCCACCAGGAATGAGTTTTCATGCAAAAACTGTCTATTTCAACTAAATTGATCCATCCAAAACGAACTTTGTACTTTGCTATGAAGTTCCACCAGGAATGAGTTTTCATGCAAAAACTGTCTATTTCAACTAACTTTGTCCATCCAAAACGAACTTTGTACTTTGCTATGAAGTTCCACCAGGAATGAGTTTTCATGCAAAAACTGTCTATTTCAACTAAATTGATCCATCCAAAACGAACTTTGTACTTTGCTATGAAGTTCCACCAGGAATGAGTTTTCATGCAAAAACTGTCTATTTCAACTAACTTTGTCCATCCAAAACGAACTTTGTACTTTGCTATGAAGTTCCACCAGGAATGAGTTTTCATGCAAAAACTGTCTATTTCAACTAACTTTGTCCATCCAAAACGAACTTTGTACTTTGCTATGAAGTTCCACCAGGAATGAGTTTTCATGCAAAAACTGTCTATTTCAACTAACTTTGTCCATCCAAAACGAACTTTGTACTTTGCTATGAAGTTCCACCAGGAATGAGTTTTCATGCAAAAACTGTCTATTTCAACTAAATTGATCCATCCAAAACGAACTTTGTACTTTGCTATGAAGTTCCACCAGGAATGAGTTTTCATGCAAAAACTGTCTATTTCAACTAACTTTGTCCATCCAAAACGAACTTTGTACTTTGCTATGAAGTTCCACCAGGAATGAGTTTTCATGCAAAAACTGTCTATTTCAACTAACTTTGTCCATCCAAAACGAACTTTGTACTTTGCTATGAAGTTCCACCAGGAATGAGTTTTCATGCAAAAACTGTCTATTTCAACTAACTTTGTCCATCCAAAACGAACTTTGTACTTTGCTATGAAGTTCCACCAGGAATGAGTTTTCATGCAAAAACTGTCTATTTCAACTAACTTTGTCCATCCAAAACGAACTTTGTACTTTGCTATGAAGTTCCACCAGGAATGAGTTTTCATGCAAAAACTGTCTATTTCAACTAACTTTGTCCATCCAAAACGAACTTTGTACTTTGCTATGAAGTTCCACCAGGAATGAGTTTTCATGCAAAAACTGTCTATTTCAACTAAATCGATCCATCCAAAACGAACTTTGTACTTTGCTATGAAGTTCCACCAGGAATGAGTTTTCATGCAAAAACTGTCTATTTCAACTAACTTTGTCCATCCAAAACGAACTTTGTCCTTTGCTATGAAGTTCCACCAGGAATGAGTTTTCATGCAAAAACTGTCTATTTCAACTAAATTGATCCATCCAAAACGAACTTTGTACTTTGCTATGAAGTTCCACCAGGAATGAGTTTTCATGCAAAAACTGTCTATTTGAACTAAATTGATCCATCCAAAACGAACTTTGTACTTTGCTATGAAGTTCCACCAGGAATGAGTTTTCATGCAAAAACTGTCTATTTCAACTAAATTGATCCATCCAAAACGAACTTTGTACTTTGCTATGAAGTTCCACCAGGAATGAGTTTTCATGCAAAAACTGTCTATTTGAACTAAATTGATCCATCCAACACGAACTTTGTACTTTGCTATGAAGTTCCACCAGGAATGAGTTTTTATGCAAAAACTGTCTATTTCAACTAAATTGATCCATCCAAAACGAACTTTGTACTTTGCTATGAAGTTCCACCAGGAATGAGTTTTCATGCAAAAACTGTCTATTTCAACTAACTTTGTCCATCCAACACGAACTTTGTACTTTGCTATGAAGTTCCACCAGGAATGAGTTTTTATGCAAAAACTGTCTATTTCAACTAAATTGATCCATCCAAAACGAACTTTGTACTTTGCTATGAAGTTCCACCAGGAATGAGTTTTCATGCAAAAACTGTCTATTTCAACTAACTTTGTCCATCCAACACGAACTTTGTACTTTGCTATGAAGTTCCACCAGGAATGAGTTTTCATGCAAAAACTGTCTATTTCAACTAAATTGATCCATCCAAAACGAACTTTGTACTTTGCTATGAAGTTCCACCAGGAATGAGTTTTCATGCAAAAACTGTCTATTTCAACTAACTTTGTCCATCCAAAACGAACTTTGTACTTTGCTATGAAGTTCCACCAGGAATGAGTTTTCATGCAAAAACTGTCTATTTGAACTAAATTGATCCATCCAAAACGAACTTTGTACTTTGCTATGAAGTTCCACCAGGAATGAGTTTTCATGCAAAAACTGTCTATTTCAACTAACTTTGTCCATCCAAAACGAACTTTGTACTTTGCTATGAAGTTCCACCAGGAATGAGTTTTCATGCAAAAACTGTCTATTTCAACTAAATTGATCCATCCAAAACGAACTTTTTACTTTGCTATGAAGTTCCACCAGGAATGAGTTTTCATGCAAAAACTGTCTATTTCAACTAACTTTGTCCATCCAACACGAACTTTGTACTTTGCTATGAAGTTCCACCAGGAATGAGTTTTTATGCAAAAACTGTCTATTTCAACTAAATTGATCCATCCAAAACGAACTTTGTACTTTGCTATGAAGTTCCACCAGGAATGAGTTTTCATGCAAAAACTGTCTATTTCAACTAACTTTGTCCATCCAAAACGAACTTTGTACTTTGCTATGAAGTTCCACCAGGAATGAGTTTTCATGCAAAAACTGTCTATTTGAACTAAATTGATCCATCCAAAACGAACTTTGTACTTTGCTATGAAGTTCCACCAGGAATGAGTTTTCATGCAAAAACTGTCTATTTCAACTAACTTTGTCCATCCAAAACGAACTTTGTACTTTGCTATGAAGTTCCACCAGGAATGAGTTTTCATGCAAAAACTGTCTATTTCAACTAAATTGATCCATCCAAAACGAACTTTGTACTTTGCTATGAAGTTCCACCAGGAATGAGTTTTCATGCAAAAACTGTCTATTTCAACTAACTTTGTCCATCCAACACGAACTTTGTACTTTGCTATGAAGTTCCACCAGGAATGAGTTTTTATGCAAAAACTGTCTATTTCAACTTAATTCGTCCATCTGATACGAACTTTGTACTTTGCTATGAAGTTCCACCAGGAATGAGTTTTCATGCAAAAACTGTCTATTTCAACTAACTTTGTCCATCCAAAACGAACTTTGTACTTTGCTATGAAGTTCCACCAGGAATGAGTTTTCATGCAAAAACTGTCTTTTTGAACTAAATTGATCCATCCAAAACGAACTTTGTACTTTGCTATGAAGTTCCACCAGGAATGAGTTTTCATGCAAAAACTGTCTATTTCAACTAAATTGATCCATCCAACACGAACTTTGTACTTTGCTATGAAGTTCCACCAGGAATGAGTTTTCATGCAAAAACTGTCTATTTCAACTAAATTGATCCATCCAAAACGAACTTTGTACTTTGCTATGAAGTTCCACCAGGAATGAGTTTTCATGCAAAAACTGTCTATTTCAACTAACTTTGTCCATCCAAAACGAACTTTGTACTTTGCTATGAAGTTCCACCAGGAATGAGTTTTCATGCAAAAACTGTCTATTTCAACTAAATTGATCCATCCAAAACGAACTTTGTTCTTTGCTATGAAGTTCCACCAGGAATGTGTTACCATGCAAAAACTGTCTATTTCAACTAACTTTGTCCATCCAAAACGAACTTTGTTCTTTGCTATGAAGTTCCACCAGGAATGAGTTTTTATGCAAAAACTGTCTATTTCAACTAACTTTGTCCATCCAAAACGAACTTTGTTCTTTGCTATGAAGTTCCACCAGGAATGAGTTTTCATGCAAAAACTGTCTATTTCAACTAATTTTGTCCATCCAAAACGAACTTTGTACTTTGCTATGAAGTTCCACCAGGAATGAGTTTTTATGCAAAAACTGTCTATTTCAACTAAATTGATCCATCCAAAACGAACTTTGTACTTTGCTATGAAGTTCCACCAGGAATGAGTTTTCATGCAAAAACTGTCTATTTCAACTAAATTGATCCATCCAAAACGAACTTTGTACTTTGCTATGAAGTTCCACCAGGAATGAGTTTTCATGCAAAAACTGTCTATTTCAACTAACTTTGTCCATCCAAAACGAACTTTGTACTTTGCTATGAAGTTCCACCAGGAATGAGTTTTTATGCAAAAACTGTCTATTTCAACTAACTTTGTCCATCCAAAACGAACTTTGTTCTTTGCTATGAAGTTCCACCAGGAATGAGTTTTCATGCAAAAACTGTCTATTTCAACTAAATTGATCCATCCAAAACGAACTTTGTTCTTTGCTATGAAGTTCCACCAGGAATGAGTTTTCATGCAAAAACTGTCTATTTCAACTAAATTCGTCCATCCGATACGAACTTTGTACTTTGCTATGAAGTTCCACCAGGAATGAGTTTTCATGCAAGAACTGTCTATTTCAACTAACTTTGTCCATCCAAAACGAACTTTGTACTTTGCTATGAAGTTCCACCAGGAATGAGTTTTTATGCAAAAACTGTCTATTTCAACTAACTTTGTCCATCCAAAACGAACTTTGTACTTTGCTATGAAGTTCCACCAGGAATGAGTTTTCATGCAAAAACTGTCTATTTCAACTAACTTTGTCCATCCAAAACGAACTTTGTACTTTGCTATGAAGTTCCACCAGGAATGAGTTTTCATGCAAAAACTGTCTATTTCAACTAAATTCGTCCATCCGATACGAACTTTGTTCTTTGCTATGAAGTTCCACCAGGAATGAGTTTTTATGCAAAAACTGTCTATTTCAACTAACTTTGTCCATCCAAAACGAACTTTGTTCTTTGCTATGAAGTTCCACCAGGAATGAGTTTTTATGCAAAAACTGTCTATTTCAACTAACTTTGTCCATCCAAAACGAACTTTGTTCTTTGCTATGAAGTTCCACCAGGAATGAGTTTTTATGCAAAAACTGTCTATTTCAACTAAATTGATCCATCCAAAACGAACTTTGTTCTTTGCTATGAAGTTCCACCAGGAATGAGTTTTCATGCAAAAACTGTCTATTTCAACTAAATTCGTCCATCCGATACGAACTTTGTACTTTGCTATGAAGTTCCACCAGGAATGAGTTTTCATGCAAGAACTGTCTATTTCAACTAACTTTGTCCATCCAAAACGAACTTTGTACTTTGCTATGAAGTTCCACCAGGAATGAGTTTTTATGCAAAAACTGTCTATTTCAACTAACTTTGTCCATCCAAAACGAACTTTGTACTTTGCTATGAAGTTCCACCAGGAATGAGTTTTCATGCAAAAACTGTCTATTTCAACTAACTTTGTCCATCCAAAACGAACTTTGTTCATTGCTATGAAGTTCCACCAGGAATGAGTTTTCATGCAAGAACTGTCTATTTCAACTAACTTTGTCCATCCAAAACGAACTTTGTACTTTGCTATGAAGTTCCACCAGGAATGAGTTTTCATGCAAAAACTGTCTATTTCAACTAAATTGATCCATCCAAAACGAACTTTGTACTTTGCTATGAAGTTCCACCAGGAATGAGTTTTCATGCAAAAACTGTCTATTTCAACTTACTTTGTCCATCCAAAACGAACTTTGTTCTTTGCTATGAAGTTCCACCAGGAATGAGTTTTCATGCAAAAACTGTCTATTTCAACTAAATTGATCCATCCAAAACGGACTTTGTTCTTTGCTATGAAGTTCCACCAGGAATGAGTTTTCATGCAAAAACTGTCTATTTCAACTAAATTCGTCCATCCGATACGAACTTTGTACTTTGCTATGAAGTTCCACCAGGAATGAGTTTTCATGCAAGAACTGTCTATTTCAACTAACTTTGTCCATCCAAAACGAACTTTGTACTTTGCTATGAAGTTCCACCAGGAATGAGTTTTCATGCAAAAACTGTCTATTTCAACTAAATTGATCCATCCAAAACGAACTTTGTTCTTTGCTATTAAGTTCCACCAGGAATGAGTTTTTATGCAAAAACTGTCTATTTCAACTAACTTTGTCCATCCAAAACGAACTTTGTACTTTGCTATGAAGTTCCACCAGGAATGAGTTTTCATGCAAAAACTGTCTATTTCAACTAAATTGATCCATCCAAAACGAACTTTGTTCTTTGCTATGAAGTTCCACCAGGAATGAGTTTTCATGCAAAAACTGTCTATTTCAACTAAATTCGTCCATCCGATACGAACTTTGTACTTTGCTATGAAGTTCCACCAGGAATGAGTTTTCATGCAAGAACTGTCTATTTCAACTAAATTCGTCCATCCGATACGAACTTTGTACTTTGCTATGAAGTTCCACCAGGAATGAGTTTTCATGCAAAAACTGTCTATTTCAACTAAATTGATCCATCCAAAACGAACTTTGTTCTTTGCTATGAAGTTCCACCAGGAATGAGTTTTTATGCAAAAACTGTCTATTTCAACTAACTTTGTCCATCCAAAACGAACTTTGTTCTTTGCTATGAAGTTCCACCAGGAATGAGTTTTTATGCAAAAACTGTCTATTTCAACTAACTTTGTCCATCCAAAACGAACTTTGTACTTTGCTATGAAGTTCCACCAGGAATGAGTTTTCATGCAAAAACTGTCTATTTCAACTAAATTGATCCATCCAAAACGAACTTTGTTCTTTGCTATGAAGTTCCACCAGGAATGAGTTTTTATGCAAAAACTGTCTATTTCAACTAACTTTGTCCATCCAAAACGAACTTTGTTCTTTGCTATGAAGTTCCACCAGGAATGAGTTTTTATGCAAAAACTGTCTATTTCAACTAACTTTGTCCATCCAAAACGAACTTTGTTCTTTGCTATGAAGTTCCACCAGGAATGAGTTTTCATGCAAAAACTGTCTATTTCAACTAAATTCGTCCATCCGATACGAACTTTGTACTTTGCTATGAAGTTCCACCAGGAATGAGTTTTCATGCAAGAACTGTCTATTTCAACTAACTTTGTCCATCCAAAACGAACTTTGTTCTTTGCTATGAAGTTCCACCAGGAATGAGTTTTCATGCAAAAACTGTCTATTTCAACTAAATTGATCCATCCAAAACGAACTTTGTTCTTTGCTATGAAGTTCCACCAGGAATGAGTTTTCATGCAAAAACTGTCTATTTCAACTAAATTCGTCCATCCGATACGAACTTTGTACTTTGCTATGAAGTTCCACCAGGAATGAGTTTTCATGCAAGAACTGTCTATTTCAACTAACTTTGTCCATCCAAAACGAACTTTGTACTTTGCTATGAAGTTCCACCAGGAATGAGTTTTTATGCAAAAACTGTCTATTTCAACTAACTTTGTCCATCCAAAACGAACTTTGTTCTTTGCTATGAAGTTCCACCAGGAATGAGTTTTTATGCAAAAACTGTCTATTTCAACTAAATTGATCCATCCAAAACGAACTTTGTACTTTGCTATGAAGTTCCACCAGGAATGAGTTTTCATGCAAAAACTGTCTATTTCAACTAAATTGATCCATCCAAAACGAACTTTGTACTTTGCTATGAAGTTCCACCACGAATGAGTTTTCATGCAAGAACTGTCTATTTCAACTAACTTTGTCCATCCAAAACGAACTTTGTACTTTGCTATGAAGTTCCACCAGGAATGAGTTTTTATGCAAAAACTGTCTATTTCAACTAACTTTGTCCATCCAAAACGAACTTTGTTCTTTGCTATGAAGTTCCACCAGGAATGAGTTTTCATGCAAAAACTGTCTATTTCAACTAAATTGATCCATCCAAAACGAACTTTGTTCTTTGCTATGAAGTTCCACCAGGAATGAGTTTTCATGCAAAAACTGTCTATTTCAACTAAATTCGTCCATCCGATACGAACTTTGTACTTTGCTATGAAGTTCCACCAGGAATGAGTTTTCATGCAAGAACTGTCTATTTCAACTAACTTTGTCCATCCAAAACGAACTTTGTACTTTGCTATGAAGTTCCACCAGGAATGAGTTTTTATGCAAAAACTGTCTATTTCAACTAACTTTGTCCATCCAAAACGAACTTTGTACTTTGCTATGAAGTTCCACCAGGAATGAGTTTTTATGCAAAAACTGTCTATTTCAACTAAATTGATCCATCCAAAACGAACTTTGTACTTTGCTATGAAGTTCCACCAGGAATGAGTTTTCATGCAAAAACTGTCTATTTCAACTAAATTGATCCATCCAAAACGAACTTTGTACTTTGCTATGAAGTTCCACCAGGAATGAGTTTTCATGCAAAAACTGTCTATTTCAACTAACTTTGTCCATCCAAAACGAACTTTGTACTTTGCTATGAAGTTCCACCAGGAATGAGTTTTCATGCAAAAACTGTCTATTTCAACTAAATTGATCCATCCAAAACGAACTTTTTACTTTGCTATGAAGTTCCACCAGGAATGAGTTTTCATGCAAAAACTGTCTATTTCAACTAACTTTGTCCATCCAACACGAACTTTGTACTTTGCTATGAAGTTCCACCAGGAATGAGTTTTTATGCAAAAACTGTCTATTTCAACTAAATTGATCCATCCAAAACGAACTTTGTACTTTGCTATGAAGTTCCACCAGGAATGAGTTTTCATGCAAAAACTGTCTATTTCAACTAACTTTGTCCATCCAAAACGAACTTTGTACTTTGCTATGAAGTTCCACCAGGAATGAGTTTTCATGCAAAAACTGTCTATTTGAACTAAATTGATCCATCCAAAACGAACTTTGTACTTTGCTATGAAGTTCCACCAGGAATGAGTTTTCATGCAAAAACTGTCTATTTCAACTAACTTTGTCCATCCAAAACGAACTTTGTACTTTGCTATGAAGTTCCACCAGGAATGAGTTTTCATGCAAAAACTGTCTATTTCAACTAAATTGATCCATCCAAAACGAACTTTGTACTTTGCTATGAAGTTCCACCAGGAATGAGTTTTCATGCAAAAACTGTCTATTTCAACTAACTTTGTCCATCCAACACGAACTTTGTACTTTGCTATGAAGTTCCACCAGGAATGAGTTTTTATGCAAAAACTGTCTATTTCAACTTAATTCGTCCATCTGATACGAACTTTGTACTTTGCTATGAAGTTCCACCAGGAATGAGTTTTCATGCAAAAACTGTCTATTTCAACTAACTTTGTCCATCCAAAACGAACTTTGTACTTTGCTATGAAGTTCCACCAGGAATGAGTTTTCATGCAAAAACTGTCTTTTTGAACTAAATTGATCCATCCAAAACGAACTTTGTACTTTGCTATGAAGTTCCACCAGGAATGAGTTCTCATGCAAAAACTGTCTATTTCAACTAAATTGATCCATCCAACACGAACTTTGTACTTTGCTATGAAGTTCCACCAGGAATGAGTTTTCATGCAAAAACTGTCTATTTCAACTAAATTGATCCATCCAAAACGAACTTTGTACTTTGCTATGAAGTTCCACCAGGAATGAGTTTTCATGCAAAAACTGTCTATTTCAACTAACTTTGTCCATCCAAAACGAACTTTGTACTTTGCTATGAAGTTCCACCAGGAATGAGTTTTCATGCAAAAACTGTCTATTTCAACTAAATTGATCCATCCAAAACGAACTTTGTTCTTTGCTATGAAGTTCCACCAGGAATGTGTTACCATGCAAAAACTGTCTATTTCAACTAACTTTGTCCATCCAAAACGAACTTTGTTCTTTGCTATGAAGTTCCACCAGGAATGAGTTTTTATGCAAAAACTGTCTATTTCAACTTACTTTGTCCATCCAAAACGAACTTTGTACTTTGCTATGAAGTTCCACCAGGAATGAGTTTTCATGCAAAAACTGTCTATTTCAACTAATTTTGTCCATCCAAAACGAACTTTGTACTTTGCTATGAAGTTCCACCAGGAATGAGTTTTTATGCAAAAACTGTCTATTTCAACTAAATTGATCCATCCAAAACGAACTTTGTACTTTGCTATGAAGTTCCACCAGGAATGAGTTTTCATGCAAAAACTGTCTATTTCAACTAAATTGATCCATCCAAAACGAACTTTGTACTTTGCTATGAAGTTCCACCAGGAATGAGTTTTCATGCAAAAACTGTCTATTTCAACTAACTTTGTCCATCCAAAACGAACTTTGTACTTTGCTATGAAGTTCCACCAGGAATGAGTTTTTATGCAAAAACTGTCTATTTCAACTAACTTTGTCCATCCAAAACGAACTTTGTTCTTTGCTATGAAGTTCCACCAGGAATGAGTTTTCATGCAAAAACTGTCTATTTCAACTAAATTGATCCATCCAAAACGAACTTTGTTCTTTGCTATGAAGTTCCACCAGGAATGAGTATTCATGCAAAAACTGTCTATTTCAACTAAATTCGTCCATCCGATACGAACTTTGTACTTTGCTATGAAGTTCCACCAGGAATGAGTTTTCATGCAAGAACTGTCTATTTCAACTAACTTTGTCCATCCAAAACGAACTTTGTACTTTGCTATGAAGTTCCACCAGGAATGAGTTTTTATGCAAAAACTGTCTATTTCAACTAACTTTGTCCATCCAAAACGAACTTTGTACTTTGCTATGAAGTTCCACCAGGAATGAGTTTTCATGCAAAAACTGTCTATTTCAACTAACTTTGTCCATCCAAAACGAACTTTGTACTTTGCTATGAAGTTCCACCAGGAATGAGTTTTCATGCAAAAACTGTCTATTTCAACTAAATTCGTCCATCCGATACGAACTTTGTTCTTTGCTATGAAGTTCCACCAGGAATGAGTTTTTATGCAAAAACTGTCTATTTCAACTAACTTTGTCCATCCAAAACGAACTTTGTTCTTTGCTATGAAGTTCCACCAGGAATGAGTTTTTATGCAAAAACTGTCTATTTCAACTAACTTTGTCCATCCAAAACGAACTTTGTTCTTTGCTATGAAGTTCCACCAGGAATGAGTTTTTATGCAAAAACTGTCTATTTCAACTAAATTGATCCATCCAAAACGAACTTTGTTCTTTGCTATGAAGTTCCACCAGGAATGAGTTTTCATGCAAAAACTGTCTATTTCAACTAAATTCGTCCATCCGATACGAACTTTGTACTTTGCTATGAAGTTCCACCAGGAATGAGTTTTCATGCAAGAACTGTCTATTTCAACTAACTTTGTCCATCCAAAACGAACTTTGTACTTTGCTATGAAGTTCCACCAGGAATGAGTTTTTATGCAAAAACTGTCTATTTCAACTAACTTTGTCCATCCAAAACGAACTTTGTACTTTGCTATGAAGTTCCACCAGGAATGAGTTTTCATGCAAAAACTGTCTATTTCAACTAACTTTGTCCATCCAAAACGAACTTTGTTCATTGCTATGAAGTTCCACCAGGAATGAGTTTTCATGCAAGAACTGTCTATTTCAACTAACTTTGTCCATCCAAAACGAACTTTGTACTTTGCTATGAAGTTCCACCAGGAATGAGTTTTCATGCAAAAACTGTCTATTTCAACTAAATTGATCCATCCAAAACGAACTTTGTACTTTGCTATGAAGTTCCACCAGGAATGAGTTTTCATGCAAAAACTGTCTATTTCAACTTACTTTGTCCATCCAAAACGAACTTTGTTCTTTGCTATGAAGTTCCACCAGGAATGAGTTTTCATGCAAAAACTGTCTATTTCAACTAAATTGATCCATCCAAAACGGACTTTGTTCTTTGCTATGAAGTTCCACCAGGAATGAGTTTTCATGCAAAAACTGTCTATTTCAACTAAATTCGTCCATCCGATACGAACTTTGTACTTTGCTATGAAGTTCCACCAGGAATGAGTTTTCATGCAAGAACTGTCTATTTCAACTAACTTTGTCCATCCAAAACGAACTTTGTACTTTGCTATAAAGTTCCACCAGGAATGAGTTTTCATGCAATAACTGTCTATTTCAACTAAATTGATCCATCCAAAACGAACTTTGTACTTTGCTATGAAGTTCCACCAGGAATGAGTTTTCATGCAAAAACTGTCTATTTCAACTAAATTGATCCATCCAAAACGAACTTTGTTCTTTGCTATTAAGTTCCACCAGGAATGAGTTTTTATGCAAAAACTGTCTATTTCAACTAACTTTGTCCATCCAAAACGAACTTTGTACTTTGCTATGAAGTTCCACCAGGAATGAGTTTTCATGCAAAAACTGTCTATTTCAACTAAATTGATCCATCCAAAACGAACTTTGTTCTTTGCTATGAAGTTCCACCAGGAATGAGTTTTCATGCAAAAACTGTCTATTTCAACTAAATTCGTCCATCCGATACGAACTTTGTACTTTGCTATGAAGTTCCACCAGGAATGAGTTTTCATGCAAGAACTGTCTATTTCAACTAAATTCGTCCATCCGATACGAACTTTGTACTTTGCTATGAAGTTCCACCAGGAATGAGTTTTCATGCAAAAACTGTCTATTTCAACTAAATTGATCCATCCAAAACGAACTTTGTTCTTTGCTATGAAGTTCCACCAGGAATGAGTTTTTATGCAAAAACTGTCTATTTCAACTAACTTTGTCCATCCAAAACGAACTTTGTTCTTTGCTATGAAGTTCCACCAGGAATGAGTTTTTATGCAAAAACTGTCTATTTCAACTAACTTTGTCCATCCAAAACGAACTTTGTACTTTGCTATGAAGTTCCACCAGGAATGAGTTTTCATGCAAAAACTGTCTATTTCAACTAAATTGATCCATCCAAAACGAACTTTGTTCTTTGCTATGAAGTTCCACCAGGAATGAGTTTTTATGCAAAAACTGTCTATTTCAACTAACTTTGTCCATCCAAAACGAACTTTGTTCTTTGCTATGAAGTTCCACCAGGAATGAGTTTTTATGCAAAAACTGTCTATTTCAACTAACTTTGTCCATCCAAAACGAACTTTGTTCTTTGCTATGAAGTTCCACCAGGAATGAGTTTTCATGCAAAAACTGTCTATTTCAACTAAATTCGTCCATCCGATACGAACTTTGTACTTTGCTATGAAGTTCCACCAGGAATGAGTTTTCATGCAAGAACTGTCTATTTCAACTAACTTTGTCCATCCAAAACGAACTTTGTTCTTTGCTATGAAGTTCCACCAGGAATGAGTTTTCATGCAAAAACTGTCTATTTCAACTAAATTGATCCATCCAAAACGAACTTTGTTCTTTGCTATGAAGTTCCACCAGGAATGAGTTTTCATGCAAAAACTGTCTATTTCAACTAAATTCGTCCATCCGATACGAACTTTGTACTTTGCTATGAAGTTCCACCAGGAATGAGTTTTCATGCAAGAACTGTCTATTTCAACTAACTTTGTCCATCCAAAACGAACTTTGTACTTTGCTATGAAGTTCCACCAGGAATGAGTTTTTATGCAAAAACTGTCTATTTCAACTAACTTTGTCCATCCAAAACGAACTTTGTTCTTTGCTATGAAGTTCCACCAGGAATGAGTTTTTATGCAAAAACTGTCTATTTCAACTAAATTGATCCATCCAAAACGAACTTTGTACTTTGCTATGAAGTTCCACCAGGAATGAGTTTTCATGCAAAAACTGTCTATTTCAACTAAATTGATCCATCCAAAACGAACTTTGTACTTTGCTATGAAGTTCCACCACGAATGAGTTTTCATGCAAGAACTGTCTATTTCAACTAACTTTGTCCATCCAAAACGAACTTTGTACTTTGCTATGAAGTTCCACCAGGAATGAGTTTTTATGCAAAAACTGTCTATTTCAACTAACTTTGTCCATCCAAAACGAACTTTGTTCTTTGCTATGAAGTTCCACCAGGAATGAGTTTTCATGCAAAAACTGTCTATTTCAACTAAATTGATCCATCCAAAACGAACTTTGTTCTTTGCTATGAAGTTCCACCAGGAATGAGTTTTCATGCAAAAACTGTCTATTTCAACTAAATTCGTCCATCCGATACGAACTTTGTACTTTGCTATGAAGTTCCACCAGGAATGAGTTTTCATGCAAGAACTGTCTATTTCAACTAACTTTGTCCATCCAAAACGAACTTTGTACTTTGCTATGAAGTTCCACCAGGAATGAGTTTTTATGCAAAAACTGTCTATTTCAACTAACTTTGTCCATCCAAAACGAACTTTGTACTTTGCTATGAAGTTCCACCAGGAATGAGTTTTCATGCAAAAACTGTCTATTTCAACTAACTTTGTCCATCCAAAACGAACTTTGTTCTTTGCTATGAAGTTCCACCAGGAATGAGTTTTCATGCAAAAACTGTCTATTTCAACTAAATTCGTCCATCCGATACGAACTTTGTACTTTGCTATAAAGTTCCACCAGGAATGAGTTTTCATGCAAAAACTGTCTATTTCAACTAAATTGATCCATCCAAAACGAACTTTGTTCTTTGCTATGAAGTTCCACCAGGAATGAGTTTTTATGCAAAAACTGTCTATTTCAACTAACTTTGTCCATCCAAAACGAACTTTGTACTTTGCTATGAAGTTCCACCAGGAATGAGTTTTTATGCAAAAACTGTCTATTTCAACTAACTTTGTCCATCCAAAACGAACTTTGTTCTTTGCTATGAAGTTCCACCAGGAATGAGTTTTCATGCAAAAACTGTCTATTTCAACTAAATTGATCCATCCAAAACGAACTTTGTACTTTGCTATGAAGTTCCACCAGGAATGAGTTTTCATGCAAAAACTGTCTATTTCAACTAACTTTGTCCATCCAAAACGAACTTTGTACTTTGCTATGAAGTTCCACCAGGAATGAGTTTTCATGCAAAAACTGTCTATTTCAACTAAATTGATCCATCCAAAACGAACTTTGTTCTTTGCTATGAAGTTCCACCAGGAATGAGTTTTTATGCAAAAACTGTCTATTTCAACTAACTTTGTCCATCCAAAACGAACTTTGTTCTTTGCTATGAAGTTCCACCAGGAATGAGTTTTCATGCAAAAACTGTCTATTTCAACTAAATTCGTCCATCCGATACGAACTTTGTACTTTGCTATAAAGTTCCACCAGGAATGAGTTTTCATGCAAAAACTGTCTATTTCAACTAAATTGATCCATCCAAAACGAACTTTGTACTTTGCTATGAAGTTCCACCAGGAATGAGTTTTTATGCAAAAACTGTCTATTTCAACTAAATTCGTCCATCCGATACGAACTTTGTACTTTGCTATGAAGTTCCACCAGGAATGAGTTTTCATGCAAGAACTGTCTATTTCAACTAACTTTGTCCATCCAAAACGAACTTTGTACTTTGCTATGAAGTTCCACCAGGAATGAGTTTTTATGCAAAAACTGTCTATTTCAACTAACTTTGTCCATCCAAAACGAACTTTGTACTTTGCTATGAAGTTCCACCAGGAATGAGTTTTCATGCAAAAACTGTCTATTTCAACTAACTTTGTCCATCCAAAACGAACTTTGTACTTTGCTATGAAGTTCCACCAGGAATGAGTTTTCATGCAAAAACTGTCTATTTCAACTAACTTTGTCCATCCAAAACGAACTTTGTACTTTGCTATGAAGTTCCACCAGGAATGAGTTTTCATGCAAAAACTGTCTATTTCAACTAAATTGATCCATCCAAAACGAACTTTGTTCTTTGCTATGAAGTTCCACCAGGAATGAGTTTTTATGCAAAAACTGTCTATTTCAACTAACTTTGTCCATCCAAAACGAACTTTGTTCTTTGCTATGAAGTTCCACCAGGAATGAGTTTTTATGCAAAAACTGTCTATTTCAACTAACTTTGTCCATCCAAAACGAACTTTGTTCTTTGCTATGAAGTTCCACCAGGAATGAGTTTTCATGCAAAAACTGTCTATTTCAACTAAATTGATCCATCCAAAACGAACTTTGTACTTTGCTATGAAGTTCCACCAGGAATGAGTTTTCATGCAAAAACTGTCTATTTCAACTAAATTGATCCATCCAAAACGAACTTTGTTCTTTGCTATGAAGTTCCACCAGGAATGAGTTTTCATGCAAGAACTGTCTATTTCAACTAACTTTGTCCATCCAAAACGAACTTTGTACTTTGCTATGAAGTTCCACCAGGAATGAGTTTTCATGCAAAAACTGTCTATTTCAACTAACTTTGTCCATCCAAAACGAACTTTGTACTTTGCTATGAAATTCCACCAGGAATGAGTTTTCATGCAAAAACTGTCTATTTCAACTAACTTTGTCCATCCAAAACGAACTTTGTACTTTGCTATGAAGTTCCACCAGGAATGAGTTTTTATGCAAAAACTGTCTATTTCAACTAACTTTGTCCATCCAAAACGAACTTTGTTCTTTGCTATGAAGTTCCACCAGGAATGAGTTTTCATGCAAAAACTGTCTATTTCAACTAAATTGATCCATCCAAAACGAACTTTGTACTTTGCTATGAAGTTCCACCAGGAATGAGTTTTCATGCAAAAACTGTCTATTTCAACTAACTTTGTCCATCCAAAACGAACTTTGTACTTTGCTATGAAGTTCCACCAGGAATGAGTTTTCATGCAAAAACTGTCTATTTCAACTAAATTGATCCATCCAAAACGAACTTTGTTCTTTGCTATGAAGTTCCACCAGGAATGAGTTTTCATGCAAGAACTGTCTATTTCAACTAACTTTGTCCATCCAAAACGAACTTTGTTCTTTGCTATGAAGTTCCACCAGGAATGAGTTTTCATGCAAAAACTGTCTATTTCAACTAAATTGATCCATCCAAAACGAACTTTGTACTTTGCTATGAAGTTCCACCAGGAATGAGTTTTCATGCAAAAACTGTCTATTTCAACTAAATTGATCCATCCAAAACGAACTTTGTTCTTTGCTATGAAGTTCCACCAGGAATGAGTTTTCATGCAAGAACTGTCTATTTCAACTAACTTTGTCCATCCAAAACGAACTTTGTACTTTGCTATGAAGTTCCACCAGGAATGAGTTTTCTTGCAAAAACTGTCTATTTCAACTAAATTGATCCATCCAAAACGAACTTTGTTCTTTGCTATGAAGTTCCACCAGGAATGAGTTTTCATGCAAGAACTGTCTATTTCAACTAACTTTGTCCATCCAAAACGAACTTTGTTCTTTGCTATGAAGTTCCACCAGGAATGAGTTTTCATGCAAAAACTGTCTTTTTCAACTAAATTGATCCATCCAAAACGAACTTTGTACTTTGCTATGAAGTTCCACCAGGAATGAGTTTTCATGCAAAAACTGTCTATTTCAACTAAATTGATCCATCCAAAACGAACTTTGTTCTTTGCTATGAAGTTCCACCAGGAATGAGTTTTCATGCAAGAACTGTCTATTTCAACTAACTTTGTCCATCCAAAACGAACTTTGTACTTTGCTATGAAGTTCCACCAGGAATGAGTTTTCATGCAAAAACTGTCTATTTCAACTAACTTTGTCCATCCAAAACGAACTTTGTTCTTTGCTATGAAGTTCCACCAGGAATGAGTTTTCATGCAAAAACTGTCTATTTCAACTAAATTCGTCCATCCGATACGAACTTTGTACTTTGCTATGAAGTTCCACCAGGAATGAGTTTTCATGCAAAAACTGTCTATTTCAACTAAATTGATCCATCCAAAACGAACTTTGTACTTTGCTATGAAGTTCCACCAGGAATGAGTTTTCATGCAAAAACTGTCTATTTCAACTAACTTTGTCCATCCAAAACGAACTTTGTACTTTGCTATGAAGTTCCACCAGGAATGAGTTTTCATGCAAAAACTGTCTATTTCAACTAAATTGATCCATCCAAAACGAACTTTGTTCTTTGCTATGAAGTTCCACCAGGAATGAGTTTTTATGCAAAAACTGTCTATTTCAACTAACTTTGTCCATCCAAAACGAACTTTGTTCTTTGCTATGAAGTTCCACCAGGAATGAGTTTTCATGCAAAAACTGTCTATTTCAACTAAATTGATCCATCCAAAACGAACTTTGTACTTTGCTATGAAGTTCCACCAGGAATGAGTTTTCATGCAAAAACTGTCTATTTCAACTAAATTGATCCATCCAAAACGAACTTTGTTCTTTGCTATGAAGTTCCACCAGGAATGAGTTTTCATGCAAAAACTGTCTATTTCAACTAACTTTGTCCATCCAAAACGAACTTTGTTCTTTGCTATGAAGTTCCACCAGGAATGAGTTTTTATGCAAAAACTGTCTATTTCAACTAACTTTGTCCATCCAAAACGAACTTTGTTCTTTGCTATGAAGTTCCACCAGGAATGAGTTTTTATGCAAAAACTGTCTATTTCAACTAAATTGATCCATCCAAAACGAACTTTGTTCTTTGCTATGAAGTTCCACCAGGAATGAGTTTTCATGCAAAAACTGTCTATTTCAACTAAATTCGTCCATCCGATACGAACTTTGTACTTTGCTATGAAGTTCCACCAGGAATGAGTTTTCATGCAAGAACTGTCTATTTCAACTAACTTTGTCCATCCAAAACGAACTTTGTACTTTGCTATGAAGTTCCACCAGGAATGAGTTTTTATGCAAAAACTGTCTATTTCAACTAACTTTGTCCATCCAAAACGAACTTTGTACTTTGCTATGAAGTTCCACCAGGAATGAGTTTTCATGCAAAAACTGTCTATTTCAACTAACTTTGTCCATCCAAAACGAACTTTGTTCATTGCTATGAAGTTCCACCAGGAATGAGTTTTCATGCAAGAACTGTCTATTTCAACTAACTTTGTCCATCCAAAACGAACTTTGTACTTTGCTATGAAGTTCCACCAGGAATGAGTTTTCATGCAAAAACTGTCTATTTCAACTAAATTGATCCATCCAAAACGAACTTTGTACTTTGCTATGAAGTTCCACCAGGAATGAGTTTTCATGCAAAAACTGTCTATTTCAACTAACTTTGTCCATCCAAAACGAACTTTGTTCTTTGCTATGAAGTTCCACCAGGAATGAGTTTTCATGCAAAAACTGTCTATTTCAACTAAATTGATCCATCCAAAACGAACTTTGTTCTTTGCTATGAAGTTCCACCAGGAATGAGTTTTCATGCAAAAACTGTCTATTTCAACTAAATTCGTCCATCCGATACGAACTTTGTACTTTGCTATGAAGTTCCACCAGGAATGAGTTTTCATGCAAGAACTGTCTATTTCAACTAACTTTGTCCATCCAAAACGAACTTTGTACTTTGCTATAAAGTTCCACCAGGAATGAGTTTTCATGCAAAAACTGTCTATTTCAACTAAATTGATCCATCCAAAACGAACTTTGTACTTTGCTATGAAGTTCCACCAGGAATGAGTTTTCATGCAAAAACTGTCTATTTCAACTAACTTTGTCCATCCAAAACGAACTTTGTACTTTGCTATGAAGTTCCACCAGGAATGAGTTTTCATGCAAAAACTGTCTATTTCAACTAAATTGATCCATCCAAAACGAACTTTGTTCTTTGCTATGAAGTTCCACCAGGAATGAGTTTTTATGCAAAAACTGTCTATTTCAACTAACTTTGTCCATCCAAAACGAACTTTGTTCTTTGCTATTAAGTTCCACCAGGAATGAGTTTTTATGCAAAAACTGTCTATTTCAACTAACTTTGTCCATCCAAAACGAACTTTGTTCTTTGCTATGAAGTTCCACCAGGAATGAGTTTTCATGCAAAAACTGTCTATTTCAACTAAATTGATCCATCCAAAACGAACTTTGTTCTTTGCTATGAAGTTCCACCAGGAATGAGTTTTCATGCAAAAACTGTCTATTTCAACTAACTTTGTCCATCCAAAACGAACTTTGTACTTTGCTATGAAGTTCCACCAGGAATGAGTTTTCATGCAAAAACTGTCTATTTCAACTAACTTTGTCCATCCAAAACGAACTTTGTACTTTGCTATGAAGTTCCACCAGGAATGAGTTTTCATACAAAAACTGTCTATTTCAACTAAATTGATCCATCCAAAACGAACTTTGTTCTTTGCTATGAAGTTCCACCAGGAATGAGTTTTCATGCAAAAACTGTCTATTTCAACTAAATTCGTCCATCCGATACGAACTTTGTACTTTGCTATGAAGTTCCACCAGGAATGAGTTTTCATGCAAGAACTGTCTATTTCAACTAACTTTGTCCATCCAAAACGAACTTTGTACTTTGCAATGAAGTTCCACCAGGAATGAGTTTTTATGCAAAAACTGTCTATTTCAACTAACTTTGCCCATCCAAAACGAACTTTGTACTTTGCTATGAAGTTCCACCAGGAATGAGTTTTCATGCAAAAACTGTCTATTTCAACTAAATTGATCCATCCAAAACGAACTTTGTTCTTTGCTATGAAGTTCCACCAGGAATGAGTTTTTATGCAAAAACTGTCTATTTCAACTAACTTTGTCCATCCAAAACGAACTTTGTTCTTTGCTATTAAGTTCCACCAGGAATGAGTTTTTATGCAAAAACTGTCTATTTCAACTAACTTTGTCCATCCAAAACGAACTTTGTTCTTTGCTATGAAGTTCCACCAGGAATGAGTTTTCATGCAAAAACTGTCTATTTCAACTAAATTGATCCATCCAAAACGAACTTTGTTCTTTGCTATGAAGTTCCACCAGGAATGAGTTTTCATGCAAAAACTGTCTATTTCAACTAAATTCGTCCATCCAAAACGAACTTTGTACTTTGCTATGAAGTTCCACCAGGAATGAGTTTTCATGCAAAAACTGTCTATTTCAACTAAATTGATCCATCCAAAACGAACTTTGTACTTTGCTATGAAGTTCCACCAGGAATGAGTTTTCATGCAAAAACTGTCTATTTCAACTAACTTTGTCCATCCAAAACGAACTTTGTACTTTGCTATGAAGTTCCACCAGGAATGAGTTTTCATGCAAAAACTGTCTATTTCAACTAAATTGATCCATCCAAAACGAACTTTGTTCTTTGCTATGAAGTTCCACCAGGAATGAGTTTTTATGCAAAAACTGTCTATTTCAACTAACTTTGTCCATCCAAAACGAACTTTGTTCTTTGCTATTAAGTTCCACCAGGAATGAGTTTTTATGCAAAAACTGTCTATTTCAACTAACTTTGTCCATCCAAAACGAACTTTGTTCTTTGCTATGAAGTTCCACCAGGAATGAGTTTTCATGCAAAAACTGTCTATTTCAACTTAATTCGTCCATCCAAAACGAACTTTGTTCTTTGCTATGAAGTTCCACCAGGAATGAGTTTTCATGCAAAAACTGTCTATTTCAACTAAATTGATCCATCCAAAACGAACTTTGTACTTTGCTATGAAGTTCCACCAGGAATGAGTTTTCATGCAAAAACTGTCTATTTCAACTAAATTGATCCATCCAAAACGAACTTTGTTCTTTGCTATGAAGTTCCACCAGGAATGAGTTTTCATGCAAGAACTGTCTATTTCAACTAACTTTGTCCATCCAAAACGAACTTTGTACTTTGCTATGAAGTTCCACCAGGAATGAGTTTTCTTGCAAAAACTGTCTATTTCAACTAAATTGATCCATCCAAAACGAACTTTGTTCTTTGCTATGAAGTTCCACCAGGAATGAGTTTTCATGCAAGAACTGTCTATTTCAACTAACTTTGTCCATCCAAAACGAACTTTGTTCTTTGCTATGAAGTTCCACCAGGAATGAGTTTTCATGCAAAAACTGTCTTTTTCAACTAAATTGATCCATCCAAAACGAACTTTGTACTTTGCTATGAAGTTCCACCAGGAATGAGTTTTCATGCAAAAACTGTCTATTTCAACTAAATTGATCCATCCAAAACGAACTTTGTACTTTGCTATGAAGTTCCACCAGGAATGAGTTTTCATGCAAGAACTGTCTATTTCAACTAACTTTGTCCATCCAAAACGAACTTTGTACTTTGCTATGAAGTTCCACCAGGAATGAGTTTTTATGCAAAAACTGTCTATTTCAACTAACTTTGTCCATCCAAAACGAACTTTGTTCTTTGCTATGAAGTTCCACCAGGAATGAGTTTTCATGCAAAAACTGTCTATTTCAACTAAATTGATCCATCCAAAACGAACTTTGTTCTTTGCTATGAAGTTCCACCAGGAATGAGTTTTCATGCAAAAACTGTCTATTTCAACTAACTTCGTCCATCCGATACGAACTTTGTACTTTGCTATGAAGTTCCACCAGGAATGAGTTTTCATGCAAGAACTGTCTATTTCAACTAACTTTGTCCATCCAAAACGAACTTTGTACTTTGCTATGAAGTTCCACCAGGAATGAGTTTTTATGCAAAAACTGTCTATTTCAACTAACTTTGTCCATCCAAAACGAACTTTGTTCTTTGCTATTAAGTTCCACCAGGAATGAGTTTTTATGCAAAAACTGTCTATTTCAACTAACTTTGTCCATCCAAAACGAACTTTGTACTTTGCTATGAAGTTCCACCAGGAATGAGTTTTTATGCAAAAACTGTCTATTTCAACTAACTTTGTCCATCCAAAACGAACTTTGTACTTTGCTATGAAGTTCCACCAGGAATGAGTTTTCATGCAAAAACTGTCTATTTCAACTAACTTTGTCCATCCAAAACGAACTTTGTTCTTTGCTATGAAGTTCCACCAGGAATGAGTTTTCATGCAAAAACTGTCTATTTCAACTAAATTCGTCCATCCGATACGAACTTTGTACTTTGCTATAAAGTTCCACCAGGAATGAGTTTTCATGCAAAAACTGTCTATTTCAACTAAATTGATCCATCCAAAACGAACTTTGTACTTTGCTATGAAGTTCCACCAGGAATGAGTTTTCATGCAAAAACTGTCTATTTCAACTAACTTTGTCCATCCAAAACGAACTTTGTACTTTGCTATGAAGTTCCACCAGGAATGAGTTTTCATGCAAAAACTGTCTATTTCAACTAAATTGATCCATCCAAAACGAACTTTGTTCTTTGCTATGAAGTTCCACCAGGAATGAGTTTTTATGCAAAAACTGTCTATTTCAACTAACTTTGTCCATCCAAAACGAACTTTGTTCTTTGCTATGAAGTTCCACCAGGAATGAGTTTTTATGCAAAAACTGTCTATTTCAACTAACTTTGTCCATCCAAAACGAACTTTGTTCTTTGCTATGAAGTTCCACCAGGAATGAGTTTTCATGCAAAAACTGTCTATTTCAACTAAATTGATCCATCCAAAACGAACTTTGTACTTTGCTATGAAGTTCCACCAGGAATGAGTTTTCATGCAAAAACTGTCTATTTCATCTAAATTGATCCATCCAAAACGAACTTTGTTCTTTGCTATGAAGTTCCACCAGGAATGAGTTTTCATGCAAGAACTGTCTATTTCAACTAACTTTGTCCATCCAAAACGAACTTTGTACTTTGCTATGAAGTTCCACCAGGAATGAGTTTTCATGCAAAAACTGTCTATTTCAACTAACTTTGTCCATCCAAAACGAACTTTGTACTTTGCTATGAAGTTCCACCAGGAATGAGTTTTCATGCAAAAACTGTCTATTTCAACTAACTTTGTCCATCCAAAACGAACTTTGTACTTTGCTATGAAGTTCCACCAGGAATGAGTTTTTATGCAAAAACTGTCTATTTCAACTAAATTGATCCATCCAAAACGAACTTTGTACTTTGCTATGAAGTTCCACCAGGAATGAGTTTTCATGCAAAAACTGTCTATTTCAACTAAATTGATCCATCCAAAACGAACTTTGTTCTTTGCTATGAAGTTCCACCAGGAATGAGTTTTCATGCAAGAACTGTCTATTTCAACTAACTTTGTCCATCCAAAACGAACTTTGTACTTTGCTATGAAGTTCCACCAGGAATGAGTTTTCATGCAAAAACTGTCTATTTCAACTAACTTTGTCCATCCAAAACGAACTTTGTACTTTGCTATGAAGTTCCACCAGGAATGAGTTTTCATGCAAAAACTGTCTATTTCAACTAACTTTGTCCATCCAAAACGAACTTTGTTCTTTGCTATGAAGTTCCACCAGGAATGAGTTTTCATGCAAAAACTGTCTATTTCAACTAACTTTGTCCATCCAAAACGAACTTTGTACTTTGCTATGAAGTTCCACCAGGAATGAGTTTTCATGCAAAAACTGTCTATTTCAACTAAATTCGTCCATCCGATACGAACTTTGTACTTTGCTATGAAGTTCCACCAGGAATGAGTTTTCATGCAAAAACTGTCTATTTCAACTAAATTGATCCATCCAAAACGAACTTTGTACTTTGCTATGAAGTTCCACCAGGAATGAGTTTTCATGCAAAAACTGTCTATTTCAACTAACTTTGTCCATCCAAAACGAACTTTGTTCTTTGCTATGAAGTTCCACCAGGAATGAGTTTTCATGCAAAAACTGTCTATTTCAACTAAATTGATCCATCCAAAACGAACTTTGTACTTTGCTATGAAGTTCCACCAGGAATGAGTTTTCATGCAAAAACTGTCTATTTCAACTAAATTGATCCATCCAAAACGAACTTTGTTCTTTGCTATGAAGTTCCACCAGGAATGAGTTTTCATGCAAAAACTGTCTATTTCAACTAACTTTGTCCATCCAAAACGAACTTTGTACTTTGCTATGAAGTTCCACCAGGAATGAGTTTTCATGCAAAAACTGTCTATTTCAACTAAATTGATCCATCCAAAACGAACTTTGTTCTTTGCTATGAAGTTCCACCAGGAATGAGTTTTCATGCAAGAACTGTCTATTTCAACTAACTTTGTCCATCCAAAACGAACTTTGTACTTTGCTATGAAGTTCCACCAGGAATGAGTTTTCATGCAAAAACTGTCTATTTCAACTAACTTTGTCCATCCAAAACGAACTTTGTACTTTGCTATGAAGTTCCACCAGGAATGAGTTTTCATGCAAAAACTGTCTATTTCAACTAAATTGATCCATCCAAAACGAACTTTGTTCTTTGCTATGAAGTTCCACCAGGAATGAGTTTTCATGCAAGAACTGTCTATTTCAACTAACTTTGTCCATCCAAAACGAACTTTGTACTTTGCTATGAAGTTCCACCAGGAATGAGTTTTCATGCAAAAACTGTCTATTTCAACTAACTTTGTCCATCCAAAACGAACTTTGTTCTTTGCTATGAAGTTCCACCAGGAATGAGTTTTCATGCAAGAACTGTCTATTTCAACTAACTTTGTCCATCCAAAACGAACTTTGTTCTTTGCTATGAAGTTCCACCAGGAATGAGTTTTCATGCAAAAACTGTCTATTTCAACTAAATTGATCCATCCAAAACGAACTTTGTACTTTGCTATGAAGTTCCACCAGGAATGAGTTTTCATGCAAAAACTGTCTATTTCAACTAAATTGATCCATCCAAAACGAACTTTGTTCTTTGCTATGAAGTTCCACCAGGAATGAGTTTTCATGCAAGAACTGTCTATTTCAACTAACTTTGTCCATCCAAAACGAACTTTGTACTTTGCTATAAAGTTCCACCAGGAATGAGTTTTCATGCAAAAACTGTCTATTTCAACTAACTTTGTCCATCCAAAACGAACTTTGTACTTTGCTATGAAGTTCCACCAGGAATGAGTTTTCATGCAAAAACTGTCTATTTCAACTAACTTTGTCCATCCAAAACGAACTTTGTTCTTTGCTATGAAGTTCCACCAGGAATGAGTTTTTATGCAAAAACTGTCTATTTCAACTAACTTTGTCCATCCAAAACGAACTTTGTACTTTGCTATGAAGTTCCACCAGGAATGAGTTTTCATGCAAAAACTGTCTATTTCAACTAAATTCGTCCATCCGATACGAACTTTGTACTTTGCTATGAAGTTCCACCAGGAATGAGTTTTCATGCAAAAACTGTCTATTTCAACTAACTTTGTCCATCCAAAACGAACTTTGTTCTTTGCTATGAAGTTCCACCAGGAATGAGTTTTTATGCAAAAACTGTCTATTTCAACTAACTTTGTCCATCCAAAACGAACTTTGTACTTTGCTATGAAGTTCCACCAGGAATGAGTTTTCATGCAAAAACTGTCTATTTCAACTAACTTTGTCCATCCAAAACGAACTTTGTACTTTGCTATGAAGTTCCACCAGGAATGAGTTTTCATGCAAAAACTGTCTATTTCAACTAACTTTGTCCATCCAAAACGAACTTTGTTCTTTGCTATGAAGTTCCACCAGGAATGAGTTTTTATGCAAAAACTGTCTATTTCAACTAACTTTGTCCATCCAAAACGAACTTTGTACTTTGCTATGAAGTTCCACCAGGAATGAGTTTTCATGCAAAAACTGTCTATTTCAACTAACTTTGTCCATCCAAAACGAACTTTGTACTTTGCTATGAAGTTCCACCAGGAATGAGTTTTCATGCAAAAACTGTCTATTTCAACTAAATTGATCCATCCAAAACGAACTTTGTTCTTTGCTATGAAGTTCCACCAGGAATGAGTTTTCATGCAAGAACTGTCTATTTCAACTAACTTTGTCCATCCAAAACGAACTTTGTTCTTTGCTATGAAGTTCCACCAGGAATGAGTTTTCATGCAAAAACTGTCTATTTCAACTAAATTGATCCATCCAAAACGAACTTTGTACTTTGCTATGAAGTTCCACCAGGAATGAGTTTTCATGCAAAAACTGTCTATTTCAACTAAATTGATCCATCCAAAACGAACTTTGTTCTTTGCTATGAAGTTCCACCAGGAATGAGTTTTCATGCAAGAACTGTCTATTTCAACTAACTTTGTCCATCCAAAACGAACTTTGTACTTTGCTATGAAGTTCCACCAGGAATGAGTTTTCATGCAAAAACTGTCTATTTCAACTAACTTTGTCCATCCAAAACGAACTTTGTACTTTGCTATGAAGTTCCACCAGGAATGAGTTTTCATGCAAAAACTGTCTATTTCAACTAACTTTGTCCATCCAAAACGAACTTTGTTCTTTGCTATGAAGTTCCACCAGGAATGAGTTTTCATGCAAGAACTGTCTATTTCAACTAACTTTGTCCATCCGATACGAACTTTGTACTTTGCTATGAAGTTCCACCAGGAATGAGTTTTCATGCAAAAACTGTCTATTTCAACTAAATTGATCCATCCAAAACGAACTTTGTACTTTGCTATGAAGTTCCACCAGGAATGAGTTTTCATGCAAAAACTGTCTATTTCAACTAACTTTGTCCATCCAAAACGAACTTTGTACTTTGCTATGAAGTTCCACCAGGAATGAGTTTTCATGCAAAAACTGTCTATTTCAACTAAATTGATCCATCCAAAACGAACTTTGTTCTTTGCTATGAAGTTCCACCAGGAATGAGTTTTCATGCAAGAACTGTCTATTTCAACTAACTTTGTCCATCCAAAACGAACTTTGTTCTTTGCTATGAAGTTCCACCAGGAATGAGTTTTCATGCAAAAACTGTCTTTTTCAACTAAATTGATCCATCCAAAACGAACTTTGTACTTTGCTATGAAGTTCCACCAGGAATGAGTTTTCATGCAAAAACTGTCTATTTCAACTAAATTGATCCATCCAAAACGAACTTTGTTCTTTGCTATGAAGTTCCACCAGGAATGAGTTTTCATGCAAGAACTGTCTATTTCAACTAACTTTGTCCATCCAAAACGAACTTTGTACTTTGCTATGAAGTTCCACCAGGAATGAGTTTTCATGCAAAAACTGTCTATTTCAACTAACTTTGTCCATCCAAAACGAACTTTGTTCTTTGCTATGAAGTTCCACCAGGAATGAGTTTTCATGCAAAAACTGTCTATTTCAACTAAATTGATCCATCCGATACGAACTTTGTACTTTGCTATGAAGTTCCACCAGGAATGAGTTTTCATGCAAAAACTGTCTATTTCAACTAAATTGATCCATCCAAAACGAACTTTGTACTTTGCTATGAAGTTCCACCAGGAATGAGTTTTCATGCAAAAACTGTCTATTTCAACTAACTTTGTCCATCCAAAACGAACTTTGTTCTTTGCTATGAAGTTCCACCAGGAATGAGTTTTCATGCAAAAACTGTCTATTTCAACTAAATTGATCCATCCAAAACGAACTTTGTTCTTTGCTATGAAGTTCCACCAGGAATGAGTTTTTATGCAAAAACTGTCTATTTCAACTAACTTTGTCCATCCAAAACGAACTTTGTTCTTTGCTATGAAGTTCCACCAGGAATGAGTTTTCATGCAAAAACTGTCTATTTCAACTAAATTGATCCATCCAAAACGAACTTTGTACTTTGCTATGAAGTTCCACCAGGAATGAGTTTTCATGCAAAAACTGTCTATTTCAACTAAATTGATCCATCCAAAACGAACTTTGTTCTTTGCTATGAAGTTCCACCAGGAATGAGTTTTCATGCAAAAACTGTCTATTTCAACTAAATTGATCCATCCAAAACGAACTTTGTTCTTTGCTATGAAGTTCCACCAGGAATGAGTTTTCATGCAAGAACTGTCTATTTCAACTAACTTTGTCCATCCAAAACGAACTTTGTACTTTGCTATGAAGTTCCACCAGGAATGAGTTTTCATGCAAAAACTGTCTATTTCAACTAACTTTGTCCATCCAAAACGAACTTTGTACTTTGCTATGAAGTTCCACCAGGAATGAGTTTTCATGCAAGAACTGTCTATTTCAACTAACTTTGTCCATCCAAAACGAACTTTGTACTTTGCTATGAAGTTCCACCAGGAATGAGTTTTTATGCAAAAACTGTCTATTTCAACTAACTTTGTCCATCCAAAACGAACTTTGTACTTTGCTATGAAGTTCCACCAGGAATGAGTTTTCATGCAAAAACTGTCTATTTTAACTAAATTGATCCATCCAAAACGAACTTTGTACTTTGCTATGAAGTTCCACCAGGAATGAGTTTTCATGCAAAAACTGTCTATTTTAACTAAATTGATCCATCCAAAACGAACTTTGTACTTTGCTATGAAGTTCCACCAGGAATGAGTTTTCATGCAAGAACTGTCTATTTCAACTAAATTGGTGCATCCGATAGGAACTTTGTACTTTGCTATGAAGTTCCACCAGGAATGAGTTTTCATGCAAGAACTGTCTATTTCAACTAAATTGGTGCATCCGATACGAACTTTGTACTTTGCTATGGAATTCTACCAGGATTGAGTTTACATGCAAAAACTGTCTATTTCAACGTAATTGGTGCATCCGATACGAACTTTGTACTTTGCTATGAAGTTCTACCAGGAATGAGTTTTCATGCAAGAACTGTCTATTTCAACTAAATTGGTGCATCCGATACGAACTTTGTACTTTGCTATGGAATTCTACCAGGATTGAGTTTACATGCAAAAACTGTCTATTTCAACTTAATTCGTCCATCCGATACGAACTTTGTACTTTGCTATGAAGTTCTACCAGGAATGAGTTTTCATGCAAGAACTGTCTATTTCAACTAAATTGATCCATCCAAAACGAACTTTGTACTTTGCTATGAAGTTCCACCAGGAATGAGTTTTCATGCAAAAACTGTCTATTTCAACTAAATTGATCCATCCAAAACGAACTTTGTACTTTGCTATGAAGTTCCACCAGGAATGAGTTTTCATGCAAAAACTGTCTATTTCAACTAACTTTGTCCATCCAAAACGAACTTTGTACTTTGCTATGAAGTTCCACCAGGAATGAGTTTTCATGCAAAAACTGTCTATTTCAACTAAATTGATCCATCCAAAACGAACTTTGTTCTTTGCTATGAAGTTCCACCAGGAATGAGTTTTCATGCAAAAACTGTCTATTTCAACTAACTTTGTCCATCCAAAACGAACTTTGTTCTTTGCTATGAAGTTCCACCAGGAATGAGTTTTCATGCAAAAACTGTCTATTTCAACTAAATTGATCCATCCAAAACGAACTTTGTACTTTGCTATGAAGTTCCACCAGGAATGAGTTTTCATGCAAAAACTGTCTATTTCAACTAAATTGATCCATCCAAAACGAACTTTGTTCTTTGCTATGAAGTTCCACCAGGAATGAGTTTTCATGCAAGAACTGTCTATTTCAACTAACTTTGTCCATCCAAAACGAACTTTGTACTTTGCTATGAAGTTCCACCAGGAATGAGTTTTCATGCAAAAACTGTCTATTTCAACTAACTTTGTCCATCCAAAACGAACTTTGTTCTTTGCTATGAAGTTCCACCAGGAATGAGTTTTCATGCAAAAACTGTCTATTTCAACTAAATTCGTCCATCCGATACGAACTTTGTACTTTGCTATGAAGTTCCACCAGGAATGAGTTTTCATGCAAAAACTGTCTATTTCAACTAAATTGATCCATCCAAAACGAACTTTGTACTTTGCTTTGAAGTTCTACCAGGAATGAGTTTTCATGCAAGAACTGTCTATTTCAACTAACTTTGTCCATCCAAAACGAACTTTGTACTTTGCTATGAAGTTCCACCAGGAATGAGTTTTTATGCAAAAACTGTCTATTTCAACTAACTTTGTCCATCCAAAACGAACTTTGTTCTTTGCTATGAAGTTCCACCAGGAATGAGTTTACATGCAAAAACTGTCTATTTCAACTAAATTGATCCATCCAAAACGAACTTTGTACTTTGCTATGAAGTTCCACCAGGAATGAGTTTTCATGCAAAAACTGTCTATTTCAACTAACTTTGTCCATCCAAAACGAACTTTGTACTTTGCTATGAAGTTCCACCAGGAATGAGTTTTCATGCAAAAACTGTCTATTTCAACTAAATTGATCCATCCAAAACGAACTTTGTTCTTTGCTATGAAGTTCCACCAGGAATGAGTTTTTATGCAAAAACTGTCTATTTCAACTAACTTTGTCCATCCAAAACGAACTTTGTTCTTTGCTATGAAGTTCTACCAGGAATGAGTTTTCATGCAAAAACTGTCTATTTCAACTAAATTGATCCATCCAAAACGAACTTTGTACTTTGCTATGAACCAGGAATGAGTTTTCATGCAAAAACTGTCTATTTCAACTAACTTTGTCCATCCAAAACGAACTTTGTTCTTTGCTATGAAGTTCCACCAGGAATGAGTTTTCATGCAAAAACTGTCTATTTTAACTAAATTCGTCCATCCGATACGAACTTTGTACTTTGCTATGAAGTTCCACCAGGAATGAGTTTTCATGCAAAAACTGTCTATTTCAACTAAATTGATCCATCCAAAACGAACTTTGTACTTTGCTATGAAGTTCCACCAGGAATGAGTTTTCATGCAAAAACTGTCTATTTCAACTAACTTTGTCCATCCAAAACGAACTTTGTTCTTTGCTATGAAGTTCCACCAGGAATGAGTTTTCATGCAAGAACTGTCTATTTCAACTAACTTTGTCCATCCAAAACGAACTTTGTACTTTGCTATGAAGTTCCACCAGGAATGAGTTTTCATGCAAAAACTGTCTATTTCAACTAACTTTGTCCATCCAAAACGAACTTTGTACTTTGCTATGAAGTTCCACCAGGAATGAGTTTTCATGCAAGAACTGTCTATTTCAACTAACTTTGTCCATCCAAAACGAACTTTGTACTTTGCTATGAAGTTCCACCAGGAATGAGTTTTCATGCAAAAACTGTCTATTTCAACTAACTTTGTCCATCCAAAACGAACTTTGTACTTTGCTATGAAGTTCCACCAGGAATGAGTTTTCATGCAAAAACTGTCTATTTCAACTAAATTGATCCATCCAAAACGAACTTTGTTCTTTGCTATGAAGTTCCACCAGGAATGAGTTTTCATGCAAGAACTGTCTATTTAAACTAACTTTGTCCATCCAAAACGAACTTTGTACTTTGCTATGAACCAGGAATGAGTTTTCATGCAAAAACTGTCTATTTCAACTAACTTTGTCCATCCAAAACGAACTTTGTTCTTTGCTATGAAGTTCCACCAGGAATGAGTTTTCATGCAAAAACTGTCTATTTTAACTAAATTCGTCCATCCGATACGAACTTTGTACTTTGCTATGAAGTTCCACCAGGAATGAGTTTTCATGCAAAAACTGTCTATTTCAACTAAATTGATCCATCCAAAACGAACTTTGTACTTTGCTATGAAGTTCCACCAGGAATGAGTTTTCATGCAAAAACTGTCTATTTCAACTAACTTTGTCCATCCAAAACGAACTTTGTACTTTGCTATGAAGTTCCACCAGGAATGAGTTTTCATGCAAGAACTGTCTATTTCAACTAACTTTGTCCATCCAAAACGAACTTTGTACTTTGCTATGAAGTTCCACCAGGAATGAGTTTTCATGCAAAAACTGTCTATTTCAACTAACTTTGTCCATCCAAAACGAACTTTGTACTTTGCTATGAAGTTCCACCAGGAATGAGTTTTCATGCAAGAACTGTCTATTTCAACTAACTTTGTCCATCCAAAACGAACTTTGTACTTTGCTATGAAGTTCCACCAGGAATGAGTTTTCATGCAAAAACTGTCTATTTCAACTAACTTTGTCCATCCAAAACGAACTTTGTACTTTGCTATGAAGTTCCACCAGGAATGAGTTTTCATGCAAAAACTGTCTATTTTAACTAAATTGATCCATCCAAAACGAACTTTGTACTTTGCTATGAAGTTCCACCAGGAATGAGTTTTCATGCAAAAACTGTCTATTTTAACTAAATTGATCCATCCAAAACGAACTTTGTACTTTGCTATGAAGTTCCACCAGGAATGAGTTTTCATGCAAAAACTGTCTATTTTAACTAAATTGATCCATCCAAAACGAACTTTGTACTTTGCTATGAAGTTCCACCAGGAATGAGTTTTCATGCAAAAACTGTCTATTTCAACTAACTTTGTCCATCCAAAACGAACTTTGTACTTTGCTATGAAGTTCCACCAGGAATGAGTTTTCATACAAAAACTGTCTATTTCAACTAACTTTGTCCTTCCAAAACGAACTTTGTACTTTGCTATGAAGTTCCACCAGGAATGAGTTTTCATGCAAAAACTGTCTATTTCAACTAACTTTGTCCATCCAAAACGAACTTTGTACTTTGCTATGAAGTTCCACCAGGAATGAGTTTTCATGCAAAAACTGTCTATTTCAACTAACTTTGTCCATCCAAAACGAACTTTGTACTTTGCTATGAAGTTCCACCAGGAATGAGTTTTCATGCAAAAACTGTCTATTTCAACTAAATTGATCCATCCAAAACGAACTTTGTTCTTTGCTATGAAGTTCCACCAGGAATGAGTTTTTATGCAAAAACTGTCTATTTCAACTAACTTTGTCCATCCAAAACGAACTTTGTTCTTTGCTATGAAGTTCCACCAGGAATGAGTTTTCATGCAAAAACTGTCTATTTCAACTAAATTGATCCATCCAAAACGAACTTTGTACTTTGCTATGAAGTTCCACCAGGAATGAGTTTTCATGCAAGAACTGTCTATTTAAACTAACTTTGTCCATCCAAAACGAACTTTGTACTTTGCTATGAACCAGGAATGAGTTTTCATGCAAAAACTGTCTATTTCAACTAACTTTGTCCATCCAAAACGAACTTTGTTCTTTGCTATGAAGTTCCACCAGGAATGAGTTTTCATGCAAAAACTGTCTATTTTAACTAAATTCGTCCATCCGATACGAACTTTGTACTTTGCTATGAAGTTCCACCAGGAATGAGTTTTCATGCAAAAACTGTCTATTTCAACTAAATTGATCCATCCAAAACGAACTTTGTACTTTGCTATGAAGTTCCACCAGGAATGAGTTTTCATGCAAAAACTGTCTATTTCAACTAACTTTGTCCATCCAAAACGAACTTTGTTCTTTGCTATGAAGTTCCACCAGGAATGAGTTTTCATGCAAGAACTGTCTATTTCAACTAACTTTGTCCATCCAAAACGAACTTTGTACTTTGCTCTGAAGTTCCACCAGGAATGAGTTTTCATGCAAAAACTGTCTATTTCAACTAACTTTGTCCATCCAAAACGAACTTTGTACTTTGCTATGAAGTTCCACCAGGAATGAGTTTTCATGCAAGAACTGTCTATTTCAACTAACTTTGTCCATCCAAAACGAACTTTGTACTTTGCTATGAAGTTCCACCAGGAATGAGTTTTCATGCAAAAACTGTCTATTTCAACTAACTTTGTCCATCCAAAACGAACTTTGTACTTTGCTATGAAGTTCCACCAGGAATGAGTTTTCATGCAAAAACTGTCTATTTCAACTAAATTGATCCATCCAAAACGAACTTTGTTCTTTGCTATGAAGTTCCACCAGGAATGAGTTTTCATGCAAGAACTGTCTATTTAAACTAACTTTGTCCATCCAAAACGAACTTTGTACTTTGCTATGAACCAGGAATGAGTTTTCATGCAAAAACTGTCTATTTCAACTAACTTTGTCCATCCAAAACGAACTTTGTTCTTTGCTATGAAGTTCCACCAGGAATGAGTTTTCATGCAAAAACTGTCTATTTTAACTAAATTCGTCCATCCGATACGAACTTTGTACTTTGCTATGAAGTTCCACCAGGAATGAGTTTTCATGCAAAAACTGTCTATTTCAACTAAATTGATCCATCCAAAACGAACTTTGTACTTTGCTATGAAGTTCCACCAGGAATGAGTTTTTATGCAAAAACTGTCTATTTCAACTAACTTTGTCCATCCAAAACGAACTTTGTACTTTGCTATGAAGTTCCACCAGGAATGAGTTTTCATGCAAAAACTGTCTATTTCAACTAACTTTGTCCATCCAAAACGAACTTTGTACTTTGCTATGAAGTTCCACCAGGAATGAGTTTTCATGCAAGAACTGTCTATTTCAACTAACTTTGTCCATCCAAAACGAACTTTGTACTTTGCTATGAAGTTCCACCAGGAATGAGTTTTCATGCAAAAACTGTCTATTTCAACTAACTTTGTCCATCCAAAACGAACTTTGTACTTTGCTATGAAGTTCCACCAGGAATGAGTTTTCATGCAAAAACTGTCTATTTTAACTAAATTGATCCATCCAAAACGAACTTTGTACTTTGCTATGAAGTTCCACCAGGAATGAGTTTTCATGCAAAAACTGTCTATTTTAACTAAATTGATCCATCCAAAACGAACTTTGTACTTTGCTATGAAGTTCCACCAGGAATGAGTTTTCATGCAAAAACTGTCTATTTTAACTAAATTGATCCATCCAAAACGAACTTTGTACTTTGCTATGAAGTTCTACCAGGATTGAGTTTACATGCAAAAACTGTCTATTTCAACTAAATTGATCCATCCAAAACGAACTTTGTTCTTTGCTATGAAGTTCCACCAGGAATGAGTTTTTATGCAAAAACTGTCTATTTCAACTAACTTTGTCCATCCAAAACGAACTTTGTTCTTTGCTATGAAGTTCCACCAGGAATGAGTTTTCATGCAAAAACTGTCTATTTCAACTAAATTGATCCATCCAAAACGAACTTTGTACTTTGCTATGAAGTTCCACCAGGAATGAGTTTTCATGCAAGAACTGTCTATTTCAACTAACTTTGTCCATCCAAAACGAACTTTGTACTTTGCTATGAAGTTCCACCAGGAATGAGTTTTCATGCAAAAACTGTCTATTTCAACTAACTTTGTCCATCCAAAACGAACTTTGTTCTTTGCTATGAAGTTCCACCAGGAATGAGTTTTCATGCAAAAACTGTCTATTTTAACTAAATTGATCCATCCAAAACGAACTTTGTACTTTGCTATGAAGTTCCACCAGGAATGAGTTTTCATGCAAGAACTGTCTATTTCAACTAAATTGGTGCATCCGATACGAACTTTGTACTTTGCTATGGAATTCTACCAGGATTGAGTTTACATGCAAAAACTGTCTATTTCAACGTAATTGGTGCATCCGATACGAACTTTGTACTTTGCTATGAAGTTCTACCAGGAATGAGTTTTCATGCAAGAACTGTCTATTTCAACTAAATTGGTGCATCCGATACGAACTTTGTACTTTGCTATGGAATTCTACCAGGATTGAGTTTACATGCAAAAACTGTCTATTTCAACTTAATTCGTCCATCCGATACGAACTTTGTACTTTGCTATGAAGTTCTACCAGGAATGAGTTTTCATGCAAGAACTGTCTATTTCAACTAAATTGATCCATCCAAAACGAACTTTGTACTTTGCTATGAAGTTCCACCAGGAATGAGTTTTCATGCAAAAACTGTCTATTTTAACTAAATTGATCCATCCAAAACGAACTTTGTACTTTGCTATGAAGTTCCACCAGGAATGAGTTTTCATGCAAAAACTGTCTATTTCAACTAACTTTGTCCATCCAAAACGAACTTTGTACTTTGCTATGAAGTTCCACCAGGAATGAGTTTTCATGCAAAAACTGTCTATTTCAACTAAATTGATCCATCCAAAACGAACTTTGTTCTTTGCTATGAAGTTCCACCAGGAATGAGTTTTTATGCAAAAACTGTCTATTTAAACTAACTTTGTCCATCCAAAACGAACTTTGTTCTTTGCTATGAAGTTCCACCAGGAATGAGTTTTCATGCAAAAACTGTCTATTTCAGCTAAATTGATCCATCCAAAACGAACTTTGTACTTTGCTATGAAGTTCCACCAGGAATGAGTTTTCATGCAAGAACTGTCTATTTCAACTAACTTTGTCCATCCAAAACGAACTTTGTACTTTGCTATGAAGTTCCACCAGGAATGAGTTTTCATGCAAAAACTGTCTATTTCAACTTAATTCGTCCATCCAAAACGAGCTTTGTACTTTGCTATGAAGTTCCACCAGGAATGAGTTTTCATGCAAAAACTGTCTATTTCAACTAACTTTGTCCATCCAAAACGAACTTTGTTCTTTGCTATGAAGTTCCACCAGGAATGAGTTTTCATGCAAGAACTGTCTATTTCAACTAAATTGATCCATCCAAAACGAACTTTGTACTTTGCTATGAAGTTCTACCAGGAATGAGTTTTCATGCAAAAACTGTCTATTTCAACTAAATTGATCCATCCAAAACGAACTTTGTACTTTGCTATGAAGTTCTACCAGGAATGAGTTTTCATGCAAGAACTGTCTATTTCAACTAACTTTGTCCATCCAAAACGAACTTTGTACTTTGCTATGAAGTTCCACCAGGAATGAGTTTTCATGCAAAAACTGTCTATTTCAACTAACTTTGTCCTTCCAAAACGAACTTTGTACTTTGCTATGAAGTTCCACCAGGAATGAGTTTTCATGCAAAAACTGTCTATTTCAACTAACTTTGTCCATCCAAAACGAACTTTGTACTTTGCTATGAAGTTCCACCAGGAATGAGTTTTCATGCAAAAACTGTCTATTTCAACTAACTTTGTCCATCCAAAACGAACTTTGTACTTTGCTATGAAGTTCCACCAGGAATGAGTTTTCATGCAAAAACTGTCTATGTTAACTAAATTGATCCATCCAAAACGAACTTTGTACTTTGCTATGAAGTTCTACCAGGAATGAGTTTTCATGCAAGAACTGTCTATTTCAACTAAATTGGTGCATCCGATACGAACTTTGTACTTTGCTATGGAATTCTACCAGGATTGAGTTTACATGCAAAAACTGTCTATTTCAACGTAATTGGTGCATCCGATACGAACTTTGTACTTTGCTATGAAGTTCTACCAGGAATGAGTTTTCATGCAAGAACTGTCTATTTCAACTAAATTGGTGCATCCGATATGAACTTTGTACTTTGCTATGGAATTCTACCAGGATTGAGTTTACATGCAAAAACTGTCTATTTCAACTTAATTCGTCCATCCGATACGAAATTTGTACTTTGCTATGAAGTTCTACCAGGAATGAGTTTTCATGCAAGAACTGTCTATTTCAACTAAATTGATCCATCCAAAACGAACTTTGTACTTTGCTATGAAGTTCTACCAGGAATGAGTTTTCATGCAAAAACTGTCTATTTCAACTAAATTGATCCATCCAAAACGAACTTTGTACTTTGCTATGAAGTTCTACCAGGAATGAGTTTTCATGCAAGAACTGTCTATTTCAACTAACTTTGTCCATCCAAAACGAACTTTGTACTTTGCTATGAAGTTCCACCAGGAATGAGTTTTCATGCAAAAACTGTCTATTTCAACTAACTTTGTCCTTCCAAAACGAACTTTGTACTTTGCTATGAAGTTCCACCAGGAATGAGTTTTCATGCAAAAACTGTCTATTTCAACTAACTTTGTCCATCCAAAACGAACTTTGTACTTTGCTATGAAGTTCCACCAGGAATGAGTTTTCATGCAAAAACTGTCTTTTTTAACTAAATTGATCCATCCAAAACGAACTTTGTACTTTGCTATGAAGTTCCACCAGGAATGAGTTTTCATGCAAGAACTGTCTATTTCAACTAAATTGGTGCATCCGATACGAACTTTGTACTTTGCTATGAAGTTCCACCAGGAATGAGTTTTCATGCAAGAACTGTCTATTTCAACTAAATTGGTGCATCCGATACGAACTTTGTACTTTGCTATGGAATTCTACCAGGATTGAGTTTACATGCAAAAACTGTCTATTTCAACGTAATTGGTGCATCCGATACGAACTTTGTACTTTGCTATGAAGTTCTACCAGGAATGAGTTTTCATGCAAGAACTGTCTATTTCAACTAAATTGGTGCATCCGATACGAACTTTGTACTTTGCTATGGAATTCTACAAGGATTGAGTTTACATGCAAGAACTGTCTATTTCAACTAACTTTGTCCATCCGATACGAAATTTGTACTTTGCTATGAAGTTCTACCAGGAATGAGTTTTCATGCAAGAACTGTCTATTTCAACTAAATTGATCCATCCAAAACGAACTTTGTACTTTGCTATGAAGTTCCACCAGGAATGAGTTTTCATGCAAAAACTGTCTATTTCAACTAAATTGATCCATCCAAAACGAACTTTGTACTTTGCTATGAAGTTCCACCAGGAATGAGTTTTCATGCAAAAACTGTCTATTTCAACTAACTTTGTCCATCCAAAACGAACTTTGTACTTTGCTATGAAGTTCCACCAGGAATGAGTTTTCATGCAAAAACTGTCTATTTCAACTAAATTGATCCATCCAAAACGAACTTTGTACTTTGCTATGAAGTTCCACCAGGAATGAGTTTTCATGCAAAAACTGTCTATTTCAACTAACTTTGTCCATCCAAAACGAACTTTGTACTTTGCTATGAAGTTCCACCAGGAATGAGTTTTCATGCAAAAACTGTCTATTTCAACTAAATTGATCCATCCAAAACGAACTTTGTACTTTGCTATGAAGTTCCACCAGGAATGAGTTTTCATGCAAAAACTGTCTATTTCAACTAACTTTGTCCATCCAAAACGAACTTTGTACTTTGCTATGAAGTTCCACCAGGAATGAGTTTTCATGCAAAAACTGTCTATTTCAACTAACTTTGTCCATCCAAAACGAACTTTGTACTTTGCTATGAAGTTCTACCAGGAATGAGTTTTCATGCAAGAACTGTCTATTTCAACTAAATTGGTGCATCCGATACGAACTTTGTACTTTGCTATGAAGTTCCACCAGGAATGAGTTTTCATGCAAGAACTGTCTATTTCAACTAAATTGGTGCATCCGATACGAACTTTGTTCTTTGCTATGAAGTTCCACCAGGAATGAGTTTACATGCAAAAACTGTCTATTTCAACTAAATTGATCCATCCAAAACGAACTTTGTACTTTGCTATGAAGTTCTACCAGGAATGAGTTTTCATGCAAAAACTGTCTATTTCAACTAAATTGATCCATCCAAAACGAACTTTGTACTTTGCTATGAAGTTCCACCAGGAATGAGTTTTCATGCAAGAACTGTCTATTTCAACTAACTTTGTCCATCCAAAACGAACTTTGTACTTTGCTATGAAGTTCCACCAGGAATGAGTTTTTATGCAAGAACTGTCTATTTCATCTAACTTTGTCCATCCAAAACGAACTTTGTACTTTGCTATGAAGTTCCACCAGGAATGAGTTTTTATGCAAAAACTGTCTATTTCAACTAACTTTGTCCATCCAAAACGAACTTTGAACTTTGCTATGAAGTTCCACCAGGAATGAGTTTTCATGCAAAAACTGTCTATTTTAACTAAATTGATCCATCCAAAACGAACTTTGTACTTTGCTATGAAGTTCCACCTGGAAGGAGTTTTCATGCAAAAACTGTCTATTTCAACTAACTTTGTCCTTCCAAAACGAACTTTGTACTTTGCTATGAAGTTCCACCAGGAATGAGTTTTCATGCAAGAACTGTCTATTTCAACTAACTTTGTCCATCCAAAACGAACTTTGTACTTTGCTATGAAGTTCCACCAGGAATGAGTTTTCATGCAAAAACTGTCTATTTCAACTAACTTTGTCCTTCCAAAACGAACTTTGTACTTTGCTATGAAGTTCCACCAGGAATGAGTTTTTATGCAAGAACTGTCTATTTCATCTAACTTTGTCCATCCAAAACGAACTTTGTACTTTGCTATGAAGTTCCACCAGGAATGAGTTTTTATGCAAGAACTGTCTATTTCATCTAACTTTGTCCATCCAAAACGAACTTTGTACTTTGCTATGAAGTTCCACCAGGAATGAGTTTTTATGCAAAAACTGTCTATTTCAACTAACTTTGTCCATCCAAAACGAACTTTGTACTTTGCTATGAAGTTCCACCAGGAATGAGTTTTCATGCAAAAACTGTCTATTTTAACTAAATTGATCCATCCAAAACGAACTTTGTACTTTGCTATGAAGTTCCACCAGGAATGAGTTTTCATGAAAAAACTGTCTATTTCAACTTAATTCGTACATCCGATACGAACTTTGTACTTTGCTATGAAGTTCTACCAGGAATGAGTTTTCATGCAAGAACTGTCTATTTCAACTAACTTTGTCCATCCAAAACGAACTTTGTACTTTGCTATGAAGTTCCACCAGGAATGAGTTTTCATGCAAAAACTGTCTATTTCAACTAACTTTGTCCTTCCAAAACGAACTTTGTACTTTGCTATGAAGTTCCACCAGGAATGAGTTTTCATGCAAAAACTGTCTATTTCAACTAACTTTGTCCATCCAAAACGAACTTTGTACTTTGCTATGAAGTTCCACCAGGAATGAGTTTTCATGCAAGAACTGTCTATTTCAACTAACTTTGTCCATCCAAAACGAACTTTGTACTTTGCTATGAAGTTCCACCAGGAATGAGTTTTTATGCAAGAACTGTCTATTTCATCTAACTTTGTCCATCCAAAACGAACTTTGTACTTTGCTATGAAGTTCCACCAGGAATGAGTTTTTATGCAAAAACTGTCTATTTCAACTAACTTTGTCCATCCAAAACGAACTTTGTACTTTGCTATGAAGTTCCACCAGGAATGAGTTTTCATGCAAAAACTGTCTATTTCAACTAAATTGATCCATCCAAAACGAACTTTGTACTTTGCTATGAAGTTCCACCAGGAATGAGTTTTCATGAAAAAACTGTCTATTTCAACTTAATTCGTACATCCGATACGAACTTTGTACTTTGCTATGAAGTTCTACCAGGAATGAGTTTTCATGCAAGAACTGTCTATTTCAACTAAATTGATCCATCCAAAACGAACTTTGTACTTTGCTATGAAGTTCCACCAGGAATGAGTTTTCATGCAAAAACTGTCTATTTCAACTAAATTGATCCATCCAAAACGAACTTTGTACTTTGCTATGAAGTTCCACCAGGAATGAGTTTTCATGCAAGAACTGTCTATTTCAACTAACTTTGTCCATCCAAAACGAACTTTGTACTTTGCTATGAAGTTCCACCAGGAATGAGTTTTCATGCAAAAACTGTCTATTTCAACTAAATTGATCCATCCAAAACGAATTTTGTACTTTGCTATGAAGTTCCACCAGGAATGAGTTTTCATGCAAAAACTGTCTACTTCAACTAACTTTGTCCATCCAAAACGAACTTTGTACTTTGCTATGAAGTTCCACCAGGAATGAGTTTTCATGCAAAAACTGTCTATTTCAACTAACTTTGTCCATCCAAAACGAACTTTGTACTTTGCTATGAAGTTCCACCAGGAATGAGTTTTTATGCAAAAACTGTCTATTTCAACTTAATTCGTCCATCCAAAACGAACTTTGTACTTTGCTATGAAGTTCCACCAGGAATGAGTTTTTATGCAAAAACTGTCTATTTCAACTAAATTGATCCATCCAAAACGAACTTTGTACTTTGCTATGAAGTTCCACCAGGAATGAGTTTTCATGCAAAAACTGTCTATTTCAACTAAATTGATCCATCCAAAACGAACTTTGTACTTTGCTATGAAGTTCCACCAGGAATGAGTTTTCATGCAAAAACTGTCTATTTCAACTAAATTGATCCATCCAAAACGAACTTTGTACTTTGCTATGAAGTTCCACCAGGAATGAGTTTTCATGCAAAAACTGTCTATTTCAACTAAATTGATCCATCCAAAACGAACTTTGTACTTTGCTATGAAGTTCCACCAGGAATGAGTTTTCATGCAAGAACTGTCTATTTCAACTAACTTTGTCCATCCAAAACGAACTTTGTACTTTGCTATGAAGTTCCACCAGGAATGAGTTTTCATGCAAAAACTGTCTATTTCAACTAAAGTGATCCATCCAAAACGAACTTTGTACTTTGCTATGAAGTTCCACCAGGAATGAGTTTTCATGCAAAAACTGTCTATTTCAACTAAATTGATCCATCCAAAACGAACTTTGTTCTTTGCTATGAAGTTCCACCAGAAATGAGTTTTCATGCAAAAACTGTCTATTTCAACTAACTTTGTCCATCCAAAACGAACTTTGTTCTTTGCTATGAAGTTCCACCAGGAATAAGTTTTCATGCAAAAACTGTCTATTTCAACTAAATTCGTCCATCCGATACGAACTTTGTACTTTGCTATGAAGTTCCACCAGGAATGAGTTTTCATGCAAAAACTGTCTATTTCAACTAAATTGATCCATTCAAAACGAACTTTGTACTTTGCTATGAAGTTCCACCAGGAATGAGTTTTCATGAAAAAACTGTCTATTTCAACTAAATTGATCCATCCAAAACGAACTTTGTTCTTTGCTATGAAGTTCCACCAGGAATGAGTTTTCATGCAAAAACTGTCTATTTCAACTAACTTTGTCCATTCAAAACGAACTTTGTACTTTGCTATGAAGTTCCACCAGGAATGAGTTTTCATGCAAAAACTGTCTATTTCAACTAAATTCGTCCATCCGATACGAACTTTGTACTTTGCTATGAAGTTCCACCAGGAATGAGTTTTCATGCAAAAACTGTCTATTTCAACTAAATTGATCCATTCAAAACGAACTTTGTACTTTGCTATGAAGTTCCACCAGGAATGAGTTTTCATGCAAAAACTGTCTATTTCAACTAAATTGATCCATCCAAAACGAACTTTGTTCTTTGCTATGAAGTTCCACCAGGAATGAGTTTTCATGCAAAAACTGTCTATTTCAACTAACTTTGTCCATTCAAAACGAACTTTGTACTTTGCTATGAAGTTCCACCAGGAATGAGTTTTTATGCAAAAACTGTCTATTTCAACTTAATTCGTCCATCCAAAACGAACTTTGTACTTTGCTATGAAGTTCCACCAGGAATGAGTTTTTATGCAAAAACTGTCTATTTCAACTAAATTGATCCATCCAAAACGAACTTTGTACTTTGCTATGAAGTTCCACCAGGAATGAGTTTTCATGCAAAAACTGTCTATTTCAACTAAATTGATCCATCCAAAACGAACTTTGTACTTTGCTATGAAGTTCCACCAGGAATGAGTTTTCATGCAAAAACTGTCTATTTCAACTAAATTGATCCATCCAAAACGAACTTTGTACTTTGCTATGAAGTTCCACCAGGAATGAGTTTTCATGCAAAAACTGTCTATTTCAACTAAATTGATCCATCCAAAACGAACTTTGTACTTTGCTATGAAGTTCCACCAGGAATGAGTTTTCATGCAAAAACTGTCTATTTCAACTAAATTGATCCATCCAAAACGAACTTTGTACTTTGCTATGAAGTTCCACCAGGAATGAGTTTTCATGCAAGAACTGTCTATTTCAACTAACTTTGTCCATCCAAAACGAACTTTGTACTTTGCTATGAAGTTCCACCAGGAATGAGTTTTCATGCAAAAACTGTCTATTTCAACTAAAGTGATCCATCCAAAACGAACTTTGTACTTTGCTATGAAGTTCCACCAGGAATGAGTTTTCATGCAAAAACTGTCTATTTCAACTAAATTGATCCATCCAAAACGAACTTTGTTCTTTGCTATGAAGTTCCACCAGAAATGAGTTTTCATGCAAAAACTGTCTATTTCAACTAACTTTGTCCATCCAAAACGAACTTTGTTCTTTGCTATGAAGTTCCACCAGGAATAAGTTTTCATGCAAAAACTGTCTATTTCAACTAAATTCGTCCATCCGATACGAACTTTGTACTTTGCTATGAAGTTCCACCAGGAATGAGTTTTCATGCAAAAACTGTCTATTTCAACTAAATTGATCCATTCAAAACGAACTTTGTACTTTGCTATGAAGTTCCACCAGGAATGAGTTTTCATGCAAAAACTGTCTATTTCAACTAAATTGATCCATCCAAAACGAACTTTGTTCTTTGCTATGAAGTTCCACCAGGAATGAGTTTTCATGCAAAAACTGTCTATTTCAACTAACTTTGTCCATCCAAAACGAACTTTGTACTTTGCTATGAAGTTCCACCAGGAATGAGTTTTCATGCAAAAACTGTCTATTTCAACTAAATTGATCCATCCAAAACGAACTTTGTTCTTTGCTATGAAGTTCCACCAGGAATGAGTTTTCATGCAAAAACTGTCTATTTCAACTAACTTTGTCCATCCAAAACGAACTTTGTACTTTGCTATGAAGTTCCACCAGGAATGAGTTTTCATGCAAAAACTGTCTATTTCAACTAACTTTGTCCATCCAAAACGAACTTTGTACTTTGCTATGAAGTTCCACCAGGAATGAGTTTTCATGCAAGAACTGTCTATTTCAACTAACTTTGTCCATCCAAAACGAACTTTGTACTTTGCTATGAAGTTCCACCAGGAATGAGTTTTTATGCAAGAACTGTCTATTTCATCTAACTTTGTCCATCCAAAACGAACTTTGTACTTTGCTATGAAGTTCCACCAGGAATGAGTTTTCATGCAAAAACTGTCTATTTCAACTAACTTTGTCCATCCAAAACGAACTTTGTACTTTGCTATGAAGTTCCACCAGGAATGAGTTTTCATGCAAAAACTGTCTATTTTAACTAAATTGATCCATCCAAAACGAACTTTGTACTTTGCTATGAAGTTCCACCAGGAATGAGTTTTCATGCAAAAACTGTCTATTTCAACTAAATTGATCCATCCAAAACGAACTTTGTTCTTTGCTATGAAGTTCCACCAGGAATGAGTTTTCATGCAAAAACTGTCTATTTTAACTAAATTGATCCATCCAAAACGAACTTTGTACTTTGCTATGAAGTTCCACCAGGAATGAGTTTTCATGCAAAAACTGTCTATTTCAACTAAATTGATCCATCCAAAACGAACTTTGTTCTTTGCTATGAAGTTCCACCAGGAATGAGTTTTCATGCAAAAACTGTCTATTTCAACTTAATTCGTCCATTCGATACGAACTTTGTACTTTGCTATGAAGTTCTACCTGGAATGAGTTTTCATGCAAGAACTGTCTATTTCAACTAAATTGTTCCATCCAAAACGAACTTTGTACTTTGCTATGAAGTTCCACCAGGAATGAGTTTTCATGCAAAAACTGTCTATTTCAACTAACTTTGTCCATCCAAAACGAACTTTGTACTTTGCTATGAAGTTCCACCAGGAATGAGTTTTCATGCAAAAACTGTCTATTTCAACTAACTTTGTCCATCCAAAACGAACTTTGTACTTTGCTATGAAGTTCTACCAGGAATGAGTTTTCATGCAAGAACTGTCTATTTCAACTAAATTGGTGCATCCGATACGAACTTTGTACTTTGCTATGAAGTTCCACCAGGAATGAGTTTTCATGCAAGAACTGTCTATTTCAACTAAATTGGTGCATCCGATACGAACTTTGTTCTTTGCTATGAAGTTCCACCAGGAATGAGTTTACATGCAAAAACTGTCTATTTCAACTAAATTGATCCATCCAAAACGAACTTTGTACTTTGCTATGAAGTTCTACCAGGAATGAGTTTTCATGCAAAAACTGTCTATTTCAACTAAATTGATCCATCCAAAACGAACTTTGTACTTTGCTATGAAGTTCCACCAGGAATGAGTTTTCATGCAAGAACTGTCTATTTCAACTAACTTTGTCCATCCAAAACGAACTTTGTACTTTGCTATGAAGTTCCACCAGGAATGAGTTTTTATGCAAGAACTGTCTATTTCATCTAACTTTGTCCATCCAAAACGAACTTTGTACTTTGCTATGAAGTTCCACCAGGAATGAGTTTTTATGCAAAAACTGTCTATTTCAACTAACTTTGTCCATCCAAAACGAACTTTGTACTTTGCTATGAAGTTCCACCAGGAATGAGTTTTCATGCAAAAACTGTCTATTTTAACTAAATTGATCCATCCAAAACGAACTTTGTACTTTGCTATGAAGTTCCACCTGGAAGGAGTTTTCATGCAAAAACTGTCTATTTCAACTAACTTTGTCCTTCCAAAACGAACTTTGTACTTTGCTATGAAGTTCCACCAGGAATGAGTTTTCATGCAAGAACTGTCTATTTCAACTAACTTTGTCCATCCAAAACGAACTTTGTACTTTGCTATGAAGTTCCACCAGGAATGAGTTTTCATGCAAAAACTGTCTATTTCAACTAACTTTGTCCTTCCAAAACGAACTTTGTACTTTGCTATGAAGTTCCACCAGGAATGAGTTTTTATGCAAGAACTGTCTATTTCATCTAACTTTGTCCATCCAAAACGAACTTTGTACTTTGCTATGAAGTTCCACCAGGAATGAGTTTTTATGCAAGAACTGTCTATTTCATCTAACTTTGTCCATCCAAAACGAACTTTGTACTTTGCTATGAAGTTCCACCAGGAATGAGTTTTTATGCAAAAACTGTCTATTTCAACTAACTTTGTCCATCCAAAACGAACTTTGTACTTTGCTATGAAGTTCCACCAGGAATGAGTTTTCATGCAAAAACTGTCTATTTTAACTAAATTGATCCATCCAAAACGAACTTTGTACTTTGCTATGAAGTTCCACCAGGAATGAGTTTTCATGAAAAAACTGTCTATTTCAACTTAATTCGTACATCCGATACGAACTTTGTACTTTGCTATGAAGTTCTACCAGGAATGAGTTTTCATGCAAGAACTGTCTATTTCAACTAACTTTGTCCATCCAAAACGAACTTTGTACTTTGCTATGAAGTTCCACCAGGAATGAGTTTTCATGCAAAAACTGTCTATTTCAACTAACTTTGTCCTTCCAAAACGAACTTTGTACTTTGCTATGAAGTTCCACCAGGAATGAGTTTTCATGCAAAAACTGTCTATTTCAACTAACTTTGTCCATCCAAAACGAACTTTGTACTTTGCTATGAAGTTCCACCAGGAATGAGTTTTCATGCAAGAACTGTCTATTTCAACTAACTTTGTCCATCCAAAACGAACTTTGTACTTTGCTATGAAGTTCCACCAGGAATGAGTTTTTATGCAAGAACTGTCTATTTCATCTAACTTTGTCCATCCAAAACGAACTTTGTACTTTGCTATGAAGTTCCACCAGGAATGAGTTTTTATGCAAAAACTGTCTATTTCAACTAACTTTGTCCATCCAAAACGAACTTTGTACTTTGCTATGAAGTTCCACCAGGAATGAGTTTTCATGCAAAAACTGTCTATTTCAACTAAATTGATCCATCCAAAACGAACTTTGTACTTTGCTATGAAGTTCCACCAGGAATGAGTTTTCATGAAAAAACTGTCTATTTCAACTTAATTCGTACATCCGATACGAACTTTGTACTTTGCTATGAAGTTCTACCAGGAATGAGTTTTCATGCAAGAACTGTCTATTTCAACTAAATTGATCCATCCAAAACGAACTTTGTACTTTGCTATGAAGTTCCACCAGGAATGAGTTTTCATGCAAAAACTGTCTATTTCAACTAAATTGATCCATCCAAAACGAACTTTGTACTTTGCTATGAAGTTCCACCAGGAATGAGTTTTCATGCAAAAACTGTCTATTTCAACTAACTTTGTCCATCCAAAACGAACTTTGTACTTTGCTATGAAGTTCCACCAGGAATGAGTTTTCATGCAAAAACTGTCTATTTCAACTAAATTGATCCATCCAAAACGAACTTTGTTCTTTGCTATGAAGTTCCACCAGGAATGAGTTTTCATGCAAAAACTGTCTATTTCAACTAACTTTGTCCATCCAAAACGAACTTTGTACTTTGCTATGAAGTTCCACCAGGAATGAGTTTTCATGCAAAAACTGTCTATTTTAACTAAATTGATCCATCCAAAACGAACTTTGTACTTTGCTATGAAGTTCCACCAGGAATGAGTTTTCATGCAAAAACTGTCTATTTCAACTAAATTGATCCATCCAAAACGAACTTTGTTCTTTGCTATGAAGTTCCACCAGGAATGAGTTTACATGCAAAAACTGTCTATTTCAACTTAATTCGTCCATCCGATACGAACTTTGTACTTTGCTATGAAGTTCTACCAGGAATGAGTTTTCATGCAAAAACTGTCTATTTCAACTAAATTGATCCATCCAAAACGAACTTTGTACTTTGCTATGAAGTTCCACCAGGAATGAGTTTTCATGCAAAAACTGTCTATTTCAACTAACTTTGTCCATCCAAAACGAACTTTGTACTTTGCTATGAAGTTCCACCAGGAATGAGTTTTCATGCAAGAACTGTCTTTTTCAACTAACTTTGTCCATCCAAAACGAACTTTGTACTTTGCTATGAAGTTCCACCAGGAATGAGTTTTCATGCAAAAACTGTCTATTTCAACTAAATTGATCCATCCAAAACGAACTTTGTACTTTGCTATGAAGTTCCACCAGGAATGAGTTTTCATGCAAAAACTGTCTATTTCAACTAATTTTGTCCATCCAAAACGAACTTTGTACTTTGCTATGAAGTTCCACCAGGAATGAGTTTTCATGCAAAAACTGTCTATTTCAACTAAATTGATCCATCCAAAACGAACTTTGTACTTTGCTATGAAGTTCCACCAGGAATGAGTTTTCATGCAAAAACTGTCTATTTCAACTAAATTGATCCATCCAAAACGAACTTTGTTCTTTGCTATGAAGTTCTACCAGGAATTAGTTTTCATGCAAAAACTGTCTATTTCAACTTAATTCGTCCATCCGATACGAACTTTGTACTTTGCTATGAAGTTCTACCAGGAATGAGTTTTCATGCAAGAACTGTCTATTTCAACTAACTTTGTCCATCCAAAACGAACTTTGTACTTTGCTATGAAGTTCCACCAGGAATGAGTTTTCATGCAAAAACTGTCTATTTCAACTAAATTGATCCATCCAAAACGAACTTTGTACTTTGCTATGAAGTTCCACCAGGAATGAGTTTTCATGCAAAAACTGTCTATTTCAACTAACTTTGTCCATCCAAAACGAACTTTGTACTTTGCTATGAAGTTCCACCAGGAATGAGTTTTCATGCAAAAACTGTCTATTTCAACTAAATTGATCCATCCAAAACGAACTTTGTACTTTGCTATGAAGTTCCACCAGGAATGAGTTTTCATGCAAAAACTGTCTATTTCAACTAACTTTGTCCATCCAAAACGAACTTTGTACTTTGCTATGAAGTTCCACCAGGAATGAGTTTTCATGCAAAAACTGTCTATTTCAACTAACTTTGTCCATCCAAAACGAACTTTGTACTTTGCTATGAAGTTCCACCAGGAATGAGTTTTCATGCAAAAACTGTCTATTTCAACTAACTTTGTCCATCCAAAACGAACTTTGTTCTTTGCTATGAAGTTCCACCAGGAATGAGTTTTTATGCAAAAACTGTCTATCTCAACTAACTTTGTCCATCCAAAACGAACTTTGTACTTTGCTATGAAGTTCCACAAGGAATGAGTTTTCATGCAAAAACTGTCTATTTCAACTAACTTTGTCCATCCAAAACGAACTTTGTACTTTGCTATGAAGTTCCACAAGGAATGAGTTTTCATGCAAAAACTGTCTATTTCAACTAACTTTGTCCATCCAAAACGAACTTTGTACTTTGCTATGAAGTTCCACCAGGAATGAGTTTTCATGCAAAAACTGTCTATTTCAACTTAATTCGTTCATCCGATTCGAACTTTGTACTTTGCTATGAAGTTCCACCAGGAATGAGTTTTCATGCAAAAACTGTCTTTTTTAACTAACTTTGTCCATCCAAAACGAACTTTGTACTTTGCTATGAAGTTCCACCAGGAATGAGTTTTCATGCAAAAACTGTCTATTTCAACTAACTTTGTCCATCCAAAACGAACTTTGTACTTTGCTATGAAGTTCCACCAGGAATGAGTTTTCATGCAAAAACTGTCTATTTCAACTAAATTGATCCATCCAAAACGAACTTTGTACTTTGCTATGAAGTTCCACCAGGAATGAGTTTTCATGCAAAAACTGTCTATTTCAACTAACTTTGTCCATCCAAAACGAACTTTGTACTTTGCTATGAAGTTCCACCAGGAATGAGTTTTCATGCAAAAACTGTCTATTTCAACTAACTTTGTCCATCCAAAACGAACTTTGTACTTTGCTATGAAGTTCCACCAGGAATGAGTTTTCATGCAAAAACTGTCTATTTCAACTAAATTGATCCATCCAAAACGAACTTTGTACTTTGCTATGAAGTTCCACCAGGAATGAGTTTTCATGCAAAAACTGTCTATTTCAACTAACTTTGTCCATCCAAAACGAACTTTGTACTTTGCTATGAAGTTCCACCAGGAATGAGTTTTCATGCAAAAACTGTCTATTTTAACTAAATTGATCCATCCAAAACGAACTTTGTACTTTGCTATGAAGTTCCACCAGGAATGAGTTTTCATGCAAAAACTGTCTATTTCAACTAACTTTGTCCATCCAAAACGAACTTTGTACTTTGCTATGAAGTTCCACCAGGAATGAGTTTTCATGCAAAAACTGTCTATTTCAACTAAATTGATCCATCCAAAACGAACTTTGTACTTTGCTATGAAGTTCCACCAGGAATGAGTTTTCATGCAAAAACTGACTATTTCAACTAACTTTGTCCATCCAAAACGAACTTTGTACTTTGCTATGAAGTTCCACCAGGAATGAGTTTTCATGCAAAAACTGTCTATTTCAACTAACTTTGTCCATCCAAAACGAACTTTGTACTTTGCTATGAAGTTCCACCAGGAATGAGTTTTCATGCAAAAACTGTCTATTTCAACTAACTTTGTCCATCCAAAACGAACTTTGTACTTTGCTATGAAGTTCCACCAGGAATGAGTTTTCATGCAAAAACTGTCTATTTCAACTAACTTTGTCCATCCAAAACGAACTTTGTTCTTTGCTATGAAGTTCCACCAGGAATGAGTTTTTATGCAAAAACTGTCTATCTCAACTAACTTTGTCCATCCAAAACGAACTTTGTACTTTGCTATGAAGTTCCACAAGGAATGAGTTTTCATGCAAAAACTGTCTATTTCAACTAACTTTGTCCATCCAAAACGAACTTTGTACTTTGCTATGAAGTTCCACAAGGAATGAGTTTTCATGCAAAAACTGTCTATTTCAACTAACTTTGTCCATCCAAAACGAACTTTGTACTTTGCTATGAAGTTCCACCAGGAATGAGTTTTCATGCAAAAACTGTCTATTTCAACTTAATTCGTTCATCCGATTCGAACTTTGTACTTTGCTATGAAGTTCCACCAGGAATGAGTTTTCATGCAAAAACTGTCTATTTTAACTAACTTTGTCCATCCAAAACGAACTTTGTACTTTGCTATGAAGTTCCACCAGGAATGAGTTTTCATGCAAAAACTGTCTATTTCAACTAACTTTGTCCATCCAAAACGAACTTTGTACTTTGCTATGAAGTTCCACCAGGAATGAGTTTTCATGCAAAAACTGTCTATTTCAACTAAATTGATCCATCCAAAACGAACTTTGTACTTTGCTATGAAGTTCCACCAGGAATGAGTTTTCATGCAAAAACTGTCTATTTCAACTAACTTTGTCCATCCAAAACGAACTTTGTACTTTGCTATGAAGTTCCACCAGGAATGAGTTTTCATGCAAAAACTGTCTATTTCAACTAACTTTGTCCATCCAAAACGAACTTTGTACTTTGCTATGAAGTTCCACCAGGAATGAGTTTTCATGCAAAAACTGTCTATTTCAACTAAATTGATCCATCCAAAACGAACTTTGTACTTTGCTATGAAGTTCCACCAGGAATGAGTTTTCATGCAAAAACTGTCTATTTCAACTAACTTTGTCCATCCAAAACGAACTTTGTACTTTGCTATGAAGTTCCACCAGGAATGAGTTTTCATGCAAAAACTGTCTATTTTAACTAAATTGATCCATCCAAAACGAACTTTGTACTTTGCTATGAAGTTCCACCAGGAATGAGTTTTCATGCAAAAACTGTCTATTTCAACTAAATTGATCCATCCAAAACGAACTTTGTTCTTTGCTATGAAGTTCCACCAGGAATGAGTTTTCATGCAAAAACTGTCTATTTCAACTTAATTCGTCCATCCGATACGAACTTTGTACTTTGCTATGAAGTTCTACCAGGAATGAGTTTTCATGCAAGAACTGTCTATTTCAACTAAATTGATCCATCCAAAACGAACTTTGTACTTTGCTATGAAGTTCCACCAGGAATGAGTTTTCATGCAAAAACTGTCTATTTCAACTAAATTGATCCATCCAAAACGAACTTTGTACTTTGCTATGAAGTTCCACCAGGAATGAGTTTTCATGCAAAAACTGTCTATTTCAACTAACTTTGTCCATCCAAAACGAACTTTGTACTTTGCTATGAAGTTCCACCAGGAATGAGTTTTCATGCAAAAACTGTCTATTTCAACTAAATTGATCCATCCAAAACGAACTTTGTTCTTTGCTATGAAGTTCCACCAGGAATGAGTTTTCATGCAAAAACTGTCTATTTCAACTAACTTTGTCCATCCAAAACGAACTTTGTACTTTGCTATGAAGTTCCACCAGGAATGAGTTTTCATGCAAAAACTGTCTATTTTAACTAAATTGATCCATCCAAAACGAACTTTGTACTTTGCTATGAAGTTCCACCAGGAATGAGTTTTCATGCAAAAACTGTCTATTTCAACTAAATTGATCCATCCAAAACGAACTTTGTTCTTTGCTATGAAGTTCCACCAGGAATGAGTTTTCATGCAAAAACTGTCTATTTTAACTAAATTGATCCATCCAAAACGAACTTTGTTCTTTGCTATGAAGTTCTACCAGGAATGAGTTTTCATGCAAAAACTGTCTATTTCAACTTAATTCGTCCATCCGATACGAACTTTGTACTTTGCTATGAAGTTCTACCAGGAATGAGTTTTCATGCAAAAACTGTCTATTTCAACTAACTTTGTCCATCCAAAACGAACTTTGTACTTTGCTATGAAGTTCCACCAGGAATGAGTTTTCATGCAAAAACTGTCTATTTAAACTAAATTGATCCATCCAAAACGAACTTTGTACTTTGCTATGAAGTTCCACCAGGAATGAGTTTTCATGCAAAAACTGTCTATTTCAACTAACTTTGTCCATCCAAAACGAACTTTGTACTTTGCTATGAAGTTCCACCAGGAATGAGTTTTCATGCAAAAACTGTCTATTTTAACTAAATTGATCCATCCAAAACGAACTTTGTACTTTGCTATGAAGTTCCACCAGGAATGAGTTTTCATGCAAAAACTGTCTATTTCAACTAAATTGATCCATCCAAAACGAACTTTGTACTTTGCTATGAAGTTCCACCAGGAATGAGTTTTCATGCAAAAACTGTCTATTTCAACTAACTTTGTCCATCCAAAACGAACTTTGTACTTTGCTATGAAGTTCCACCAGGAATGAGTTTTCATGCAAAAACTGTCTATTTCAACTAAATTGATCCATCCAAAACGAACTTTGTACTTTGCTATGAAGTTCCACCAGGAATGAGTTGTCATGCAAAAACTGTCTATTTCAACTAACTTTGTCCATCCAAAACGAACTTTGTACTTTGCTATGAAGTTCCACCAGGAATGAGTTTTCATGCAAAAACTGTCTATTTCAACTAACTTTGTCCATCCAAAACGAACTTTGTACTTTGCTATGAAGTTCCACCAGGAATGAGTTGTCATGCAAAAACTGTCTATTTCAACTAACTTTGTCCATCCAAAACGAACTTTGTACTTTGCTATGAAGTTCCACCAGGAATGAGTTTTCATGCAAAAACTGTCTATTTCAACTAAATTGATCCATCCAAAACGAACTTTGTACTTTGCTATGAAGTTCCACCAGGAATGAGTTTTCATGCAAAAACTGTCTATTTCAACTAACTTTGTCCATCCAAAACGAACTTTGTACTTTGCTATGAAGTTCCACCAGGAATGAGTTTTCATGCAAAAACTGTCTATTTCAACTAAATTGATCCATCCAAAACGAACTTTGTACTTTGCTATGAAGTTCCACCAGGAATGAGTTTTCATGCAAAAACTGTCTATTTCAACTTAATTCGTCCATCCGATTCGAACTTTGTACTTTGCTATGAAGTTCCACCAGGAATGAGTTTTCATACAAAAACTGTCTATTTCAACTAAATTGATCCATCCAAAACGAACTTTGTACTTTGCTATGAAGTTCCACCAGGAATGAGTTTCCATGCAAAAACTGTCTATTTCAACTAACTTTGTCCATCCAAAACGAACTTTGTACTTTGCTATGAAGTTCCACCAGGAATGAGTTTTCATGCAAAAACTGTCTATTTCAACTTAATTCGTCCATCCAAAACGAACTTTGTACTTTGCTATGAAGTTCCACCAGGAATGAGTTTTCATGCAAAAACTGTCTATTTCAACTAAATTGATCCATCCAAAACGAACTTTGTACTTTGCTATGAAGTTCCACCAGGAATGAGTTTTCATGCAAAAACTGTCTATTTCAACTAACTTTGTCCATCCAAAACGAACTTTGTACTTTGCTATGAAGTTCCACCAGGAATGAGTTGTCATGCAAAAACTGTCTATTTCAACTAACTTTGTCCATCCAAAACGAACTTTGTACTTTGCTATGAAGTTCCACCAGGAATGAGTTTTCATGCAAAAACTGTCTATTTCAACTAACTTTGTCCATCCATAACGAACTTTGTACTTTGCTATGAAGTTCCACCAGGAATGAGTTGTCATGCAAAAACTGTCTATTTCAACTAACTTTGTCCATCCAAAACGAACTTTGTACTTTGCTATGAAGTTCCACCAGGAATGAGTTTTCATGCAAAAACTGTCTATTTCAACTAACTTTGTCCATCCAAAACGAACTTTGTACTTTGCTATGAAGTTCCACCAGGAATGAGTTTTCATGCAAAAACTGTCTATTTCAACTAAATTGATCCATCCAAAACGAACTTTGTACTTTGCTATGAAGTTCCACCAGGAATGAGTTTTCATGCAAAAACTGTCTATTTCAACTAAATTGATCCATCCAAAACGAACTTTGTACTTTGCTATGAAGTTCCACCAGGAATGAGTTGTCATGCAAAAACTGTCTATTTCAACTAACTTTGTCCATCCAAAACGAACTTTGTACTTTGCTATGAAGTTCCACCAGGAATGAGTTTTCATGCAAAAACTGTCTATTTCAACTAACTTTGTCCATCCAAAACGAACTTTGTACTTTGCTATGAAGTTCCACCAGGAATGAGTTTTCATGCAAAAACTGTCTATTTCAACTAACTTTGTCCATCCAAAACGAACTTTGTACTTTGCTATGAAGTTCCACCAGGAATCAGTTTTCATGCAAAAACTGTCTATTTCAACTAACTTTGTCCATCCAAAACGAACTTTGTTCTTTGCTATGAAGTTCCACCAGGAATGAGTTTTCATGCAAAAACTGTCTATTTTAACTAAATTGATCCATCCAAAACGAACTTTGTACTTTGCTATGAAGTTCCACCAGGAATGAGTTTTCATGCAAAAACTGTCTATTTCAACTAAATTGATCCATCCAAAACGAACTTTGTTCTTTGCTATGAAGTTCCACCAGGAATGAGTTTTCATGCAAAAACTGTCTATTTCAACTTAATTCGTCCATCCGATACGAACTTTGTACTTTGCTATGAAGTTCTACCAGGAATGAGTTTTCATGCAAGAACTGTCTATTTCAACTAAATTGATCCATCCAAAACGAACTTTGTACTTTGCTATGAAGTTCCACCAGGAATGAGTTTTCATGCAAAAACTGTCTATTTCAACTAAATTGATCCATCCAAAACGAACTTTGTACTTTGCTATGAAGTTCCACCAGGAATGAGTTTTCATGCAAAAACTGTCTATTTCAACTAACTTTGTCCATCCAAAACGAACTTTGTACTTTGCTATGAAGTTCCACCAGGAATGAGTTTTCATGCAAAAACTGTCTATTTCAACTAAATTGATCCATCCAAAACGAACTTTGTTCTTTGCTATGAAGTTCCACCAGGAATGAGTTTTCATGCAAAAACTGTCTATTTCAACTAACTTTGTCCATCCAAAACGAACTTTGTACTTTGCTATGAAGTTCCACCAGGAATGAGTTTTCATGCAAAAACTGTCTATTTTAACTAAATTGATCCATCCAAAACGAACTTTGTACTTTGCTATGAAGTTCCACCAGGAATGAGTTTTCATGCAAAAACTGTCTATTTCAACTAAATTGATCCATCCAAAACGAACTTTGTTCTTTGCTATGAAGTTCCACCAGGAATGAGTTTTCATGCAAAAACTGTCTATTTTAACTAAATTGATCCATCCAAAACGAACTTTGTTCTTTGCTATGAAGTTCTACCAGGAATGAGTTTTCATGCAAAAACTGTCTATTTCAACTTAATTCGTCCATCCGATACGAACTTTGTACTTTGCTATGAAGTTCTACCAGGAATGAGTTTTCATGCAAAAACTGTCTATTTCAACTAACTTTGTCCATCCAAAACGAACTTTGTACTTTGCTATGAAGTTCCACCAGGAATGAGTTTTCATGCAAAAACTGTCTATTTAAACTAAATTGATCCATCCAAAACGAACTTTGTACTTTGCTATGAAGTTCCACCAGGAATGAGTTTTCATGCAAAAACTGTCTATTTCAACTAACTTTGTCCATCCAAAACGAACTTTGTACTTTGCTATGAAGTTCCACCAGGAATGAGTTTTCATGCAAAAACTGTCTATTTTAACTAAATTGATCCATCCAAAACGAACTTTGTACTTTGCTATGAAGTTCCACCAGGAATGAGTTTTCATGCAAAAACTGTCTATTTCAACTAAATTGATCCATCCAAAACGAACTTTGTACTTTGCTATGAAGTTCCACCAGGAATGAGTTTTCATGCAAAAACTGTCTATTTCAACTAACTTTGTCCATCCAAAACGAACTTTGTACTTTGCTATGAAGTTCCACCAGGAATGAGTTTTCATGCAAAAACTGTCTATTTCAACTAAATTGATCCATCCAAAACGAACTTTGTACTTTGCTATGAAGTTCCACCAGGAATGAGTTGTCATGCAAAAACTGTCTATTTCAACTAACTTTGTCCATCCAAAACGAACTTTGTACTTTGCTATGAAGTTCCACCAGGAATGAGTTTTCATGCAAAAACTGTCTATTTCAACTAACTTTGTCCATCCAAAACGAACTTTGTACTTTGCTATGAAGTTCCACCAGGAATGAGTTGTCATGCAAAAACTGTCTATTTCAACTAACTTTGTCCATCCAAAACGAACTTTGTACTTTGCTATGAAGTTCCACCAGGAATGAGTTTTCATGCAAAAACTGTCTATTTCAACTAAATTGATCCATCCAAAACGAACTTTGTACTTTGCTATGAAGTTCCACCAGGAATGAGTTTTCATGCAAAAACTGTCTATTTCAACTAACTTTGTCCATCCAAAACGAACTTTGTACTTTGCTATGAAGTTCCACCAGGAATGAGTTTTCATGCAAAAACTGTCTATTTCAACTAAATTGATCCATCCAAAACGAACTTTGTACTTTGCTATGAAGTTCCACCAGGAATGAGTTTTCATGCAAAAACTGTCTATTTCAACTTAATTCGTCCATCCGATTCGAACTTTGTACTTTGCTATGAAGTTCCACCAGGAATCAGTTTTCATACAAAAACTGTCTATTTCAACTAAATTGATCCATCCAAAACGAACTTTGTACTTTGCTATGAAGTTCCACCAGGAATGAGTTTCCATGCAAAAACTGTCTATTTCAACTAACTTTGTCCATCCAAAACGAACTTTGTACTTTGCTATGAAGTTCCACCAGGAATGAGTTTTCATGCAAAAACTGTCTATTTCAACTTAATTCGTCCATCCAAAACGAACTTTGTACTTTGCTATGAAGTTCCACCAGGAATGAGTTTTCATGCAAAAACTGTCTATTTCAACTAAATTGATCCATCCAAAACGAACTTTGTACTTTGCTATGAAGTTCCACCAGGAATGAGTTTTCATGCAAAAACTGTCTATTTCAACTAACTTTGTCCATCCAAAACGAACTTTGTACTTTGCTATGAAGTTCCACCAGGAATGAGTTGTCATGCAAAAACTGTCTATTTCAACTAACTTTGTCCATCCAAAACGAACTTTGTACTTTGCTATGAAGTTCCACCAGGAATGAGTTTTCATGCAAAAACTGTCTATTTCAACTAACTTTGTCCATCCATAACGAACTTTGTACTTTGCTATGAAGTTCCACCAGGAATGAGTTGTCATGCAAAAACTGTCTATTTCAACTAACTTTGTCCATCCAAAACGAACTTTGTACTTTGCTATGAAGTTCCACCAGGAATGAGTTTTCATGCAAAAACTGTCTATTTCAACTAACTTTGTCCATCCAAAACGAACTTTGTACTTTGCTATGAAGTTCCACCAGGAATGAGTTTTCATGCAAAAACTGTCTATTTCAACTAAATTGATCCATCCAAAACGAACTTTGTACTTTGCTATGAAGTTCCACCAGGAATGAGTTTTCATGCAAAAACTGTCTATTTCAACTAAATTGATCCATCCAAAACGAACTTTGTACTTTGCTATGAAGTTCCACCAGGAATGAGTTTTCATGCAAAAACTGTCTATTTCAACTTAATTCGTCCATCCGATTCGAACTTTGTACTTTGCTATGAAGTTCCACCAGGAATGAGTTTTCATACAAAAACTGTCTATTTCAACTAAATTGATCCATCCAAAACGAACTTTGTACTTTGCTATGAAGTTCCACCAGGAATGAGTTTTCATGCAAAAACTGTCTATTTCAACTAACTTTGTCCATCCAAAACGAACTTTGTACTTTGCTATGAAGTTCCACCAGGAATGAGTTTTCATGCAAAAACTGTCTATTTCAATTAACTTTGTCCATCTGATTCGAACTTTGTACTTTGCTATGAAGTTCCACCAGGAATGAGTTTTCATACAAAAACTGTCTATTTCAACTTAATTCGTCCATCCAAAACGAACTTTGTACTTTGCTATGAAGTTCCACCAGGAATGAGTTTTCATGCAAAAACTGTCTATTTCAACTAACTTTGTCCATCCAAAACGTACTTTGTACTTTGCTATGAAGTTCCACCAGGAATGAGTTTTCATACAAAAACTGTCTATTTCAACTAACTTTGTCCATCCAAAACGAACTTTGTACTTTGCTATGAAGTTCCACCAGGAATGAGTTTTCATGCAAAAACTGTCTATTTCAACTAAATTGATCCATCCAAAACGAACTTTGTACTTTGCTATGAAGTTCCACCAGGAATGAGTTTTCATGCAAAAACTGTCTATTTCAACTAACTTTGTCCATCCAAAACGAACTTTGTACTTTGCTATGAAGTTCCACCAGGAATGAGTTGTCATGCAAAAACTGTCTATTTTAACTAACTTTGTCCATCCAAAACGAACTTTGTACTTTGCTATGAAGTTCCACCAGGAATGAGTTTTCATGCAAAAACTGTCTATTTCAACTAACTTTGTCCATCCAAAACGAACTTTGTACTTTGCTATGAAGTTCCACCAGGAATGAGTTTTCATGCAAAAACTGTCTATTTCAACTAACTTTGTCCATCCAAAACGAACTTTGTACTTTGCTATGAAGTTCCACCAGGAATGAGTTTTCATGCAAAAACTGTCTATTTCAACTAACTTTGTCCATCCAAAACGAACTTTGTACTTTGCTATGAAGTTCCACCAGGAATGAGTTTTCATGCAAAAACTGTCTATTTCAACTAAATTGATCCATCCAAAACGAACTTTGTACTTTGCTATGAAGTTCCACCAGGAATGAGTTTTCATGCAAAAACTGTCTATTTCAACTAACTTTGTCCATCCAAAACGAACTTTGTACTTTGCTATGAAGTTCCACCAGGAATGAGTTTTCATGCAAAAACTGTCTATTTCAACTAAATTGATCCATCCAAAACGAACTTTGTACTTTGCTATGAAGTTCCACCAGGAATGAGTTTTCATGCAAAAACTGTCTATTTCAACTTAATTCGTCCATCCGATTCGAACTTTGTACTTTGCTATGAAGTTCCACCAGGAATGAGTTTTCATGCAAAAACTGTCTATTTCAACTAAATTGATCCATCCAAAACGAACTTTGTACTTTGCTATGAAGTTCCACCAGGAATGAGTTTTCATGCAAAAACTGTCTATTTCAACTAAATTGATCCATCCAAAACGAACTTTGTACTTTGCTATGAAGTTCCACCAGGAATGAGTTTTCATGCAAAAACTGTCTATTTCAACTAACTTTGTCCATCCAAAACGAACTTTGTACTTTGCTATGAAGTTCCACCAGGAATGAGTTGTCATGCAAAAACTGTCTATTTCAACTAACTTTGTCCATCCAAAACGAACTTTGTACTTTGCTATGAAGTTCCACCAGGAATGAGTTTTCATGCAAAAACTGTCTATTTCAACTAACTTTGTCCATCCAAAACGAACTTTGTACTTTGCTATGAAGTTCCACCAGGAATGAGTTTTCATGCAAAAACTGTCTATTTCAACTAACTTTGTCCATCCAAAACGAACTTTGTACTTTGCTATGAAGTTCCACCAGGAATGAGTTTTCATGCAAAAACTGTCTATTTCAACTAAATTGATCCATCCAAAACGAACTTTGTACTTTGCTATGAAGTTCCACCAGGAATGAGTTTTCATGCAAAAACTGTCTATTTCAACTTAATTCGTCCATCCGATTCGAACTTTGTACTTTGCTATGAAGTTCCACCAGGAATGAGTTTTCATGCAAAAACTGTCTATTTCAACTAAATTGATCCATCCAAAACGAACTTTGTACTTTGCTATGAAGTTCCACCAGGAATGAGTTTTCATGCAAAAACTGTCTATTTCAACTAAATTGATCCATCCAAAACGAACTTTGTACTTTGCTATGAAGTTCCACCAGGAATGAGTTTTCATGCAAAAACTGTCTATTTCAACTAACTTTGTCCATCCAAAACGAACTTTGTACTTTGCTATGAAGTTCCACCAGGAATGAGTTGTCATGCAAAAACTGTCTATTTCAACTAACTTTGTCCATCCAAAACGAACTTTGTACTTTGCTATGAAGTTCCACCAGGAATGAGTTTTCATGCAAAAACTGTCTATTTCAACTAACTTTGTCCATCCAAAACGAACTTTGTACTTTGCTATGAAGTTCCACCAGGAATGAGTTTTCATGCAAAAACTGTCTATTTCAACTAACTTTGTCCATCCAAAACGAACTTTGTACTTTGCTATGAAGTTCCACCAGGAATGAGTTTTCATGCAAAAACTGTCTATTTCAACTAAATTGATCCATCCAAAACGAACTTTGTACTTTGCTATGAAGTTCCACCAGGAATGAGTTTTCATGCAAAAACTGTCTATTTCAACTAAATTGATCCATCCAAAACGAACTTTGTACTTTGCTATGAAGTTCCACCAGGAATGAGTTTTCATGCAAAAACTGTCTATTTCAACTAAATTGATCCATCCAAAACGAACTTTGTACTTTGCTATGAAGTTCCACCAGGAATGAGTTTTCATGCAAAAACTGTCTATTTCAACTTAATTCGTCCATCCAAAACGAACTTTGTACTTTGCTATGAAGTTCCACCAGGAATGAGTTTTCATGCAAAAACTGTCTATTTCAACTAACTTTGTCCATCCAAAACGAACTTTGTACTTTGCTATGAAGTTCCACCAGGAATGAGTTGTCATGCAAAAACTGTCTATTTCAACTAACTTTGTCCATCCAAAACGAACTTTGTACTTTGCTATGAAGTTCCACCAGGAATGAGTTTTCATGCAAAAACTGTCTATTTCAACTAACTTTGTCTATCCAAAACGAACTTTGTACTTTGCTATGAAGTTCCACCAGGAATGAGTTTTCATGCAAAAACTGTCTATTTCAACTTAATTCGTCCATCCAAAACGAACTTTGTACTTTGCTATGAAGTTCCACCAGGAATGAGTTTTTATGCAAAAACTGTCTATTTCAACTAACTTTGTCCATCTAAAACGAACTTTGTACTTTGCTATGAAGTTCCACCAGGAATGAGTTTTCATGCAAAAACTGTCTATTTCAACTTAATTCGTCCATCTGATTCGAACTTTGTACTTTGCTATGAAGTTCCACCAGGAATGAGTTTTCATACAAAAACTGTCTATTTCAACTTAATTCGTCCATCCAAAACGAACTTTGTACTTTGCTATGAAGTTCCACCAGGAATGAGTTTTCATGCAAAAACTGTCTATTTCAACTAATTTTGTCCATCCAAAACGAACTTTGTACTTTGCTATGAAGTTCCACCAGGAATGAGTTTTCATGCAAAAACTGTCTATTTCAACTAAATTGATCCATCCAAAACGAACTTTGTACTTTGCTATGAAGTTCCACCAGGAATGAGTTTTTATGCAAAAACTGTCTATTTCAACTTAATTCGTCCATCCAAAACGAACTTTGTACTTTGCTATGAAGTTCCACCAGGAATGAGTTTTCATGCAAAAACTGTCTATTTCAACTTAATTGATCCATCCAAAACGAACTTTGTACTTTGCTATGAAGTTCCACCAGGAATGAGTTTTCATGCAAAAACTGTCTATTTCAACTAACTTTGTCCATCCAAAACGAACTTTGTACTTTGCTATGAAGTTCCACCAGGAATGAGTTTTCATGCAAGAACTGTCTATTTCAACTAACTTTGTCCATCCAAAACGAACTTTGTACTTTGCTATGAAGTTCCACCAGGAATGAGTTTTCATGCAAAAATTATCTATTTCAACTAACTTTGTCCATCCAAAACGAACTTTGTACTTTGCTATGAAGTTCCACCAGGAATGAGTTTTCATGCAAAAACTGTCTATTTCAACTTAATTGATCCATCCAAAACGAACTTTGTACTTTGCTATGAAGTTCCACCAGGAATGAGTTTTTATGCAAGAACTGTCTATTTCAACTAACTTTGTCCATCCAAAACGAACTTTGTACTTTGCTATGAAGTTCCACCAGGAATGAGTTTTCATGCAAGAACTGTCTATTTCAACTAACTTTGTCCATCCAAAACGAACTTTGTACTTTGCTATGAAGTTCCACCAGGAATGAGTTTTCATGCAAAAACTGTCTATTTCAACTAATTTTGTCCATCCAAAACGAACTTTGTACTTTGCTATGAAGTTCCACCAGGAATGAGTTTTCATGCAAAAACTGTCTATTTCAACTAACTTTGTCCATCCAAAACGAACTTTGTACTTTGCTATGAAGTTCCACCAGGAATGAGTTTTCATGCAAAAACTGTCTATTTCAACTTAATTGATCCATCCAAAACGAACTTTGTACTTTGCTATGAAGTTCCACCAGGAATGAGTTTTCATGCAAAAACTGTCTATTTCAACTAACTTTGTCCATCCAAAACGAACTTTGTACTTTGCTATGAAGTTCCACCAGGAATGAGTTTTCATGCAAGAACTGTCTATTTCAACTAACTTTGTCCATCCAAAACGAACTTTGTACTTTGCTATGAAGTTCCACCAGGAATGAGTTTTCATGCAAAAACTGTCTATTTCAACTAATTTTGTCCATCCAAAACGAACTTTGTACTTTGCTATGAAGTTCCACCAGGAATGAGTTTTCATGCAAAAACTGTCTATTTCAACTAACTTTGTCCATCCAAAACGAACTTTGTACTTTGCTATGAAGTTCCACCAGGAATGAGTTTTCATGCAAAAACTGTCTATTTCAACTAACTTTGTCCATCCAAAACGAACTTTGTACTTTGCTATGAAGTTTCACCAGGAATGAGTTTTCATGCAAAAACTGTCTATTTCAACTAAATTGATCCATCCAAAACGAACTTTGTACTTTGCTATGAAGTTCCACCAGGAATGAGTTTTCATGCAAAAACTGTCTATTTCAACTAACTTTGTCCATCCAAAACGAACTTTGTACTTTGCTATGAAGTTCCACCAGGAATGAGTTTTCATGCAAGAACTGTCTATTTCAACTAACTTTGTCCATCCAAAACGAACTTTGTACTTTGCTATGAAGTTCCACCAGGAATGAGTTTTCATGCAAAAATTATCTATTTCAACTAACTTTGTCCATCCAAAACGAACTTTGTACTTTGCTATGAAGTTCCACCAGGAATGAGTTTTCATGCAAAAACTGTCTATTTCAACTAAATTGATCCATCCAAAACGAACTTTGTACTTTGCTATGAAGTTCCACCAGGAATGAGTTTTCATGCAAAAACTGTCTATTTCAACTTAATTCGTCCATCCAAAACGAACTTTGTACTTTGCTATGAAGTTCCACCAGGAATGAGTTTTTATGCAAGAACTGTCTATTTCAACTAACTTTGTCCATCCAAAACGAACTTTGTACTTTGCTATGAAGTTCCACCAGGAATGAGTTTTCATGCAAGAACTGTCTATTTCAACTAACTTTGTCCATCCAAAACGAACTTTGTACTTTGCTATGAAGTTCCACCAGGAATGAGTTTTCATGCAAAAATTATCTATTTCAACTAACTTTGTCCATCCAAAACGAACTTTGTACTTTGCTATGAAGTTCCACCAGGAATGAGTTTTCATGCAAAAACTGTCTATTTCAACTAACTTTGTCCATCCAAAACGAACTTTGTACTTTGCTATGAAGTTCCACCAGGAATGAGTTTTCATGCAAAAACTGTCTATTTCAATTAAATTGATCCATCCAAAACGAACTTTGTACTTTGCTATGAAGTTCCACCAGGAATGAGTTTTCATGCAAAAATTATCTATTTCAACTAACTTTGTCCATCCAAAACGAACTTTGTACTTTGCTATGAAGTTCCACCAGGAATGAGTTTTCATGCAAAAACTGTCTATTTCAACTAACTTTGTCCATCCAAAACGAACTTTGTACTTTGCTATGAAGTTCCACCAGGAATGAGTTTTCATGCAAAAACTGTCTATTTCAACTAACTTTGTCCATCCAAAACGAACTTTGTACTTTGCTATGAAGTTCCACCAGGAATGAGTTTTCATGCAAAAACTGTCTATTTCAACTAACTTTGTCCATCCAAAACGAACTTTGTACTTTGCTATGAAGTTCCACCAGGAATGAGTTTTCATGCAAAAACTGTCTATTTCAACTAAATTGATCCATCCAAAACGAACTTTGTACTTTGCTATGAAGTTCCACCAGGAATGAGTTTTTATGCAAAAACTGTCTATTTCAACTTAATTCGTCCATCCAAAACGAACTGTGTACTTTGCTATGAAGTTCCACCAGGAATGAGTTTTCATGCAAAAAACTGTCTATTTCAACTAAATTGATCCATCCAAAACGAACTTTGTACTTTGCTATGAAGTTCCACCAGGAATGAGTTTTCATGCAAAAACTGTCTATTTCAACTAACTTTGTCCATCCAAAACGAACTTTGTACTTTGCTATGAAGTTCCACCAGGAATGAGTTGTCATGCAAAAACTGTCTATTTCAACTAACTTTGTCCATCCAAAACGAACTTTGTACTTTGCTATGAAGTTCCACCAGGAATGAGTTTTTATGCAAAAACTGTCTATTTCAACTAAATTGATCCATCCAAAACGAACTTTGTACTTTGCTATGAAGTTCCACCAGGAATGAGTTTTCATGCAAAAATTATCTATTTCAACTAACTTTGTCCATCCAAAACGAACTTTGTACTTTGCTATGAAGTTCCACCAGGAATGAGTTTTCATGCAAAAACTGTCTATTTCAACTAACTTTGTAAATCCAAAACGAACTTTGTACTTTGCTATGAAGTTCCACCTGGAATGAGTTTTCATGCAAAAACTGTCTATTTCAACTAACTTTGTCCATCCAAAACGAACTTTGTACTTTGCTATGAAGTTCCACCAGGAATGAGTTTTTATGCAAAAACTGTCTATTTCAACTAAATTGATCCATCCAAAACGAACTTTGTACTTTGCTATGAAGTTCCACCAGGAATGAGTTTTCATACAAAAATTATCTATTTCAACTAACTTTGTCCATCCAAAACGAACTTTGTACTTTGCTATGAAGTTCCACCAGGAATGAGTTTTCATGCAAAAACTGTCTATTTCAACTAACTTTGTCCATCCAAAACGAACTTTGTACTTTGCTATGAAGTTCCACCAGGAATGAGTTTTCATGCAAAAACTGTCTATTTCAACTAACTTTGTCCATCCAAAACGAACTTTGTACTTTGCTATGAAGTTCCACCAGGAATGAGTTTTCATGCAAAAACTGTCTATTTCAACTAAATTGATCCATCCAAAACGAACTTTGTACTTTGCTATGAAGTTCCACCAGGAATGAGTTTTCATGCAAAAACTGTCTATTTCAACTAACTTTGTCCATCCAAAACGAACTTTGTACTTTGCTATGAAGTTCCACCAGGAATGAGTTTTCATGCAAAAACTGTCTATTTCAACTTAATTCGTCCATCCAAAACGAACTTTGTACTTTGCTATGAAGTTCCACCAGGAATGAGTTTTCATGCAAAAACTGTCTATTTCAACTAAATTGATCCATCCAAAACGAACTTTGTACTTTGCTATGAAGTTCCACCAGGAATGAGTTTTCATGCAAAAACTGTCTATTTCAACTAACTTTGTCCATCCAAAACGAACTTTGTACTTTGCTATGAAGTTCCACCAGGAATGAGTTTTCATGCAAAAACTGTCTATTTCAACTAACTTTGTCCATCCAAAACGAACTTTGTACTTTGCTATGAAGTTCCACCAGGAATGAGTTTTCATGCAAAAACTGTCTATTTCAACTTAATTCGTCCATCCAAAACGAACTTTGTACTTTGCTATGAAGTTCCACCAGGAATGAGTTTTCATGCAAAAACTGTCTATTTCAACTAAATTGATCCATCCAAAACGAACTTTGTACTTTGCTATGAAGTTCCACCAGGAATGAGTTTTCATGCAAAAACTGTCTATTTCAACTTAATTCGTCCATCCAAAACGAACTTTGTACTTTGCTATGAAGTTCCACCAGGAATGAGTTTTCATGCAAAAACTGTCTATTTCAACTAACTTTGTCCATCCAAAACGAACTTTGTACTTTGCTATGAAGTTCCACCAGGAATGAGTTGTCATGCAAAAACTGTCTATTTCAACTAACTTTGTCCATCCAAAACGAACTTTGTACTTTGCTATGAAGTTCCACCAGGAATGAGTTTTCATGCAAAAACTGTCTATTTCAACTAACTTTGTCTATCCAAAACGAACTTTGTACTTTGCTATGAAGTTCCACCAGGAATGAGTTTTCATGCAAAAACTGTCTATTTCAACTTAATTCGTCCATCCAAAACGAACTTTGTACTTTGCTATGAAGTTCCACCAGGAATGAGTTTTTATGCAAAAACTGTCTATTTCAACTAACTTTGTCCATCTAAAACGAACTTTGTACTTTGCTATGAAGTTCCACCAGGAATGAGTTTTCATGCAAAAACTGTCTATTTCAACTTAATTCGTCCATCTGATTCGAACTTTGTACTTTGCTATGAAGTTCCACCAGGAATGAGTTTTCATACAAAAACTGTCTATTTCAACTTAATTCGTCCATCCAAAACGAACTTTGTACTTTGCTATGAAGTTCCACCAGGAATGAGTTTTCATGCAAAAACTGTCTATTTCAACTAACTTTGTCCATCCAAAACGAACTTTGTACTTTGCTATGAAGTTCCACCAGGAATGAGTTTTCATGCAAAAACTGTCTATTTCAACTAAATTGATCCATCCAAAACGAACTTTGTACTTTGCTATGAAGTTCCACCAGGAATGAGTTTTTATGCAAAAACTGTCTATTTCAACTTAATTCGTCCATCCAAAACGAACTTTGTACTTTGCTATGAAGTTCCACCAGGAATGAGTTTTCATGCAAAAACTGTCTATTTCAACTTAATTGATCCATCCAAAACGAACTTTGTACTTTGCTATGAAGTTCCACCAGGAATGAGTTTTCATGCAAAAACTGTCTATTTCAACTTAATTCGTCCATCCAAAACGAACTTTGTACTTTGCTATGAAGTTCCACCAGGAATGAGTTTTCATGCAAAAACTGTCTATTTCAACTAAATTGATCCATCCAAAACGAACTTTGTACTTTGCTATGAAGTTCCACCAGGAATGAGTTTTCATGCAAAAACTGTCTATTTCAACTAACTTTGTCCATCCAAAACGAACTTTGTACTTTGCTATGAAGTTCCACCAGGAATGAGTTGTCATGCAAAAACTGTCTATTTCAACTAACTTTGTCCATCCAAAACGAACTTTGTACTTTGCTATGAAGTTCCACCAGGAATGAGTTTTCATGCAAAAACTGTCTATTTCAACTAACTTTGTCCATCCATAACGAACTTTGTACTTTGCTATGAAGTTCCACCAGGAATGAGTTGTCATGCAAAAACTGTCTATTTCAACTAACTTTGTCCATCCAAAACGAACTTTGTACTTTGCTATGAAGTTCCACCAGGAATGAGTTTTCATGCAAAAACTGTCTATTTCAACTAACTTTGTCCATCCAAAACGAACTTTGTACTTTGCTATGAAGTTCCACCAGGAATGAGTTTTCATGCAAAAACTGTCTATTTCAACTAAATTGATCCATCCAAAACGAACTTTGTACTTTGCTATGAAGTTCCACCAGGAATGAGTTTTCATGCAAAAACTGTCTATTTCAACTAAATTGATCCATCCAAAACGAACTTTGTACTTTGCTATGAAGTTCCACCAGGAATGAGTTTTCATGCAAAAACTGTCTATTTCAACTTAATTCGTCCATCCGATTCGAACTTTGTACTTTGCTATGAAGTTCCACCAGGAATGAGTTTTCATACAAAAACTGTCTATTTCAACTAAATTGATCCATCCAACACGAACTTTGTACTTTGCTATGAAGTTCCACCAGGAATGAGTTTTCATGCAAAAACTGTCTATTTCAACTAACTTTGTCCATCCAAAACGAACTTTGTACTTTGCTATGAAGTTCCACCAGGAATGAGTTGTCATGCAAAAACTGTCTATTTCAACTAACTTTGTCCATCCAAAACGAACTTTGTACTTTGCTATGAAGTTCCACCAGGAATGAGTTTTCATGCAAAAACTTTCTATTTCAACTTAATTCGTCCATCCAAAACGAACTTTGTACTTTGCTATGAAGTTCCACCAGGAATGAGTTTTCATGCAAAAACTGTCTATTTCAACTAAATTGATCCATCCAAAACGAACTTTGTACTTTGCTATGAAGTTCCACCAGGAATGAGTTTTCATGCAAAAACTGTCTATTTCAACTAACTTTGTCCATCCAAAACGAACTTTGTATTTTGCTATAAAGTTCTACCAGGAATGTGTTACCATGCAAAAACTGTCTATTTCAACTAACTTTGTCCATCCAAAACGAACTTTGTACTTTGCTATGAAGTTCCACCAGGAATGAGTTTTCATGCAAAAACTGTCTATTTCAACTTAATTCGTCCATCCAAAACGAACTTTGTACTTTGCTATGAAGTTCCACCAGGAATGAGTTTTCATGCAAAAACTGTCTATTTCAACTAAATTGATCCATCCAAAACGAACTTTGTACTTTGCTATGAAGTTCCACCAGGAATGAGTTTTCATGCAAAAACTGTCTATTTCAACTAACTTTGTCCATCCAAAACGAACTTTGTACTTTGCTATGAAGTTCCACCAGGAATGAGTTTTCATGCAAAAACTGTCTATTTCAACTTAATTCGTCCATCCAACACGAACTTTGTACTTTGCTATGAAGTTCCACCAGGAATGAGTTTTCATGCAAAAACTGTCTATTTCAACTAACTTTGTCCATCCAAAACGAACTTTGTACTTTGCTATGAAGTTCCACCAGGAATGAGTTTTCATGCAAAAACTGTCTATTTGAACTAAATTGATCCATCCAAAACGAACTTTGTACTTTGCTATGAAGTTCCACCAGGAATGAGTTTTCATGCAAAAACTGTCTATTTCAAATAAATTGATCCATCCAACACGAACTTTGTACTTTGCTATGAAGTTCCACCAGGAATGAGTTTTTATGCAAAAACTGTCTATTTCAACTTAATTCGTCCATCCAAAACGAACTTTGTACTTTGCTATGAAGTTCCACCAGGAATGAGTTTTCATGCAAAAACTGTCTATTTCAACTTAATTCGTCCATCCAAAACGAACTTTGTACTTTGCTATGAAGTTCCACCAGGAATGAGTTTTCATGCAAAAACTGTCTATTTCAACTAACTTTGTCCATCCAAAACGAACTTTGTACTTTGCTATGAAGTTCCACAAGGAATGAGTTTTCATACAAAAACTGTCTATTTCAACTTAATTCGTCCATCCAAAACGAACTTTGTACTTTGCTATGAAGTTCCACCAGGAATGAGTTTTCATACAAAAACTGTCTATTTCAACTTAATTCGTCCATCCAAAACGAACTTTGTACTTTGCTATGAAGTTCCACCAGGAATGAGTTTTCATGCAAAAACTGTCTATTTCAACTAACTTTGTTCATCCAAAACGAACTTTGTACTTTGCTATGAAGTTCCACCAGGAATGAGTTTTCATGCAAAAACTGTCTATTTCAACTAAATTGATCCATCCAAAACGAACTTTGTACTTTGCTATGAAGTTCCACCAGGAATGAGTTTTCATGCAAAAACTGTCTATTTCAACTAACTTTGTCCATCCAAAACGAACTTTGTACTTTGCTATGAAGTTCCACCAGGAATGAGTTTTCATGCAAAAACTGTCTATTTCAACTAACTTTGTCCATCCAAAACGAACTTTGTACTTTGCTATGAAGTTCCACCAGGAATGAGTTTTCATGCAAAAACTGTCTATTTCAACTAAATTGATCCATCCAAAACGAACTTTGTACTTTGCTATGAAGTTCCACCAGGAATGAGTTTTCATGCAAAAACTGTCTATGTCAACTAACTTTGTTCATCCAAAACGAACTTTGTACTTTGCTATGAAGTTCCACCAGGAATGAGTTTTCATGCAAAAACTGTCTATTTCAACTAAATTGATCCATCCAAAACGAACTTTGTACTTTGCTATGAAGTTCCACCAGGAATGAGTTTTCATGCAAAAACTGTCTATTTCAACTAACTTTGTCCATCCAAAACGAACTTTGTACTTTGCTATGAAGTTCCACCAGGAATGAGTTTTCATGCAAAAACTGTCTATTTCAACTAACTTTGTCCATCTGATTCGAACTTTGTACTTTGCTATGAAGTTCCACCAGGAATGAGTTTTCATACAAAAACTGTCTATTTCAACTAAATTGATCCATCCAAAACGAACTTTGTACTTTGCTATGAAGTTCCACCAGGAATGAGTTTTCATGCAAAAACTGTCTATTTCAACTAACTTTGTCCATCCAAAACGAACTTTGTACTTTGCTATGAAGTTCCACCAGGAATGAGTTTTCATGCAAAAACTGTCTATTTCAACTAACTTTGTCCATCTGATTCGAACTTTGTACTTTGCTATGAAGTTCCACCAGGAATGAGTTTTCATACAAAAACTGTCTATTTCAACTAAATTGATCCATCCAAAACGAACTTTGTACTTTGCTATGAAGTTCCACCAGGAATGAGTTTTCATACAAAAACTGTCTATTTCAACTAAATTGATCCATCCAAAACGAACTTTGTACTTTGCTATGAAGTTCCACCAGGAATGAGTTTTCATGCAAAAACTGTCTATTTCAACTAACTTTGTCCATCCAAAACGAACTTTGTACTTTGCTATGAAGTTCCACCAGGAATGAGTTTTCATGCAAAAACTGTCTATTTCAACTAAATTGATCCATCCAAAACGAACTTTGTACTTTGCTATGAAGTTCCACCAGGAATGAGTTTTTATGCAAAAACTGTCTATTTCAACTAAATTGATCCATCCAAAACGAACTTTGTACTTTGCTATGAAGTTCCACCAGGAATGAGTTTTCATACAAAAACTGTCTATTTCAACTAAATTGATCCATCCAAAACGAACTTTGTACTTTGCTATGAAGTTCCACCAGGAATGGGTTTTCATGCAAAAACTGTCTATTTCAACTAACTTTGTCCATCCAAAACGAACTTTGTACTTTGCTATGAAGTTCCACCAGGAATGAGTTTTCATGCAAAAACTGTCTATTTCAACTAACTTTGTCCATCCAAAACGAACTTTGTACTTTGCTATGAAGTTCCACCAGGAATGGGTTTTCATGCAAAAACTGTCTATTTCAACTTAATTCGTCCATCCAAAACGAACTGTGTACTTTGCTATGAAGTTTCACCAGGAATGAGTTTTCATGCAAAAACTGTCTATTTCAACTAAATTGATCCATCCAAAACGAACTTTGTACTTTGCTATGAAGTTCCACCAGGAATGAGTTTTCTTGCAAAAACTGTCTATTTCAACTAACTTTGTCCATCCAAAACGAACTTTGTACTTTGCTATGAAGTTCCACCAGGAATGAGTTTTCATGCAAAAACTGTCTATTTCAACTAAATTGATCCATCCAAAACGAACTTTGTACTTTGCTATGAAGTTCCACCAGGAATGAGTTTTTATGCAAAAACTGTCTATTTCAACTAAATTGATCCATCCAAAACGAACTTTGTACTTTGCTATGAAGTTCCACCAGGAATGAGTTTTCATACAAAAACTGTCTATTTCAACTAAATTGATCCATCCAAAACGAACTTTGTACTTTGCTATGAAGTTCCACCAGGAATGGGTTTTCATGCAAAAACTGTCTATTTCAACTAACTTTGTCCATCCAAAACGAACTTTGTACTTTGCTATGAAGTTCCACCAGGAATGAGTTTTCATGCAAAAACTGTCTATTTCAACTAACTTTGTCCATCCAAAACGAACTTTGTACTTTGCTATGAAGTTCCACCAGGAATGGGTTTTCATGCAAAAACTGTCTATTTCAACTTAATTCGTCCATCCAAAACGAACTTTGTACTTTGCTATGAAGTTCCACCAGGAATGAGTTTTCATGCAAAAACTGTCTATTTCAACTAAATTGATCCATCCAAAACGAACTTTGTACTTTGCTATGAAGTTCCACCAGGAATGAGTTTTTATGCAAAAACTGTCTATTTCAACTAACTTTGTCCATCCAAAACGAACTTTGTACTTTGCTATGAAGTTCCACCAGGAATGAGTTTTCATGCAAAAACTGTCTATTTCAACTAAATTGATCCATCCAAAACGAACTTTGTACTTTGCTATGAAGTTCCACCAGGAATGAGTTTTTATGCAAAAACTGTCTATTTCAACTAAATTGATCCATCCAAAACGAACTTTGTACTTTGCTATGAAGTTCCACCAGGAATGAGTTTTCATGCAAAAACTGTCTATTTCAACTAACTTTGTCCATCCAAAACGAACTTTGTACTTTGTTATGAAGTTCCACCAGGAATGAGTTTTCATGCAAAAACTGTCTATTTCAACTAACTTTGTCCATCCAAAACGAACTTTGTACTTTGCTATGAAGTTCCACCAGGAATGAGTTTTCATGCAAAAACTGTATATTTCAACTAAATTGATCCATCCAAAACGAACTTTGTACTTTGCTATGAAGTTCCACCAGGAATGAGTTTTTATGCAAAAACTGTCTATTTCAACTAAATTGATCCATCCAAAACGAACTTTGTACTTTGCTATGAAGTTCCACCTGAAAGGAGTTTTCATGCAAAAACTGTCTATTTCAACTAACTTTGTCCATCCAAAACGAACTTTGTACTTTACTATGAAGTTCCACCAGGAATGAGTTTTCATACAAAAACCGTCTATTTCAACTAAATTGATCCATCCAAAACGAACTTTGTACTTTGCTATGAAGTTCCACCAGGAATGAGTTTTTATGCAAAAACTGTCTATTTCAACTAACTTTGTCCATCCAAAACGAACTTTGTACTTTGCTATGAAGTTCCACCAGGAATGAGTTTTCATACAAAAACTGTCTATTTCAACTAACTTTGTCCATCCAAAACGAACTTTGTACTTTGCTATGAAGTTCCACCAGGAATGGGTTGTCATGCAAAAACTGTCTATTTCAACTAACTTTGTCCATCCAAAACGAACTTTGTACTTTGCTATGAAGTTCCACCAGGAATGAGTTTTCATGCAAAAACTGTCTATTTCAACTAACTTTGTCCATCCAAAACGAACTTTGTACTTTGCTATGAAGTTCCACCAGGAATGAGTTTTCATGCAAAAACTGTCTATTTCAACTAAATTGATCCATCCAAAACGAACTTTGTACTTTGCTATGAAGTTCCACCAGGAATGAGTTTTCATACAAAAACTGTCTATTTCAACTAAATTGATCCATCCAAAACGAACTTTGTACTTTGCTATGAAGTTCCACCAGGAATGAGTTTTTATGCAAAAACTGTCTATTTCAACTAACTTTGTCCATCCAAAACGAACTTTGTACTTTGCTATGAAGTTCCACCAGGAATGAGTTTTCATACAAAAACTGTCTATTTCAACTTAATTCGTCCATCCAAAACGAACTTTGTACTTTGCTATGAAGTTCCACCAGGAATGGGTTTTCATGCAAAAACTGTCTATTTCAACTTAATTCGTCCATCCAAAACGAACTTTGTACTTTGCTATGAAGTTCCACCAGGAATGAGTTTTCATGCAAAAACTGTCTATTTCAACTAAATTGATCCATCCAAAACGAACTTTGTACTTTGCTATGAAGTTCCACCAGGAATGAGTTTTCATGCAAAAACTGTCTATTTCAACTTAATTCGTCCATCCAAAACGAACTTTGTACTTTGCTATGAAGTTCCACCTGGAATGAGTTTTCATGCAAAAACTGTCTATTTCAAATAAATTGATCCATCCAAAACGAACTTTGTACTTTGCTATGAAGTTCCACCAGGAATGAGTTTTCATGCAAAAACTGTCTATTTCAACTAACTTTGTCCATCCAAAACGAACTTTGTACTTTGCTATGAAGTTCCACCAGGAATGAGTTTTCATGCAAAAACTGTCTATTTCAACTAACTTTGTCCATCTGATTCGAACTTTGTACTTTGCTATGAAGTTCCACCAGGAATGAGTTTTCATACAAAAACTGTCTATTTCAACTTAATTCGTCCATCCAAAACGAACTTTGTACTTTGCTATGAAGTTCCACCAGGAATGAGTTTTCATGCAAAAACTGTCTATTTCAACTAACTTTGTTCATCCAAAACGAACTTTGTACTTTGCTATGAAGTTCCACCAGGAATGAGTTTTCATGCAAAAACTGTCTATTTCAACTAAATTGATCCATCCAAAACGAACTTTGTACTTTGCTATGAAGTTCCACCAGGAATGAGTTTTCATGCAAAAACTGTCTATTTCAACTAACTTTGTCCATCCAAAACGAACTTTGTACTTTGCTATGAAGTTCCACCAGGAATGAGTTTTCATGCAAAAACTGTCTATTTCAACTAACTTTGTCCATCCAAAACGAACTTTGTACTTTGCTATGAAGTTCCACCAGGAATGAGTTTTCATGCAAAAACTGTCTATTTCAACTAAATTGATCCATCCAAAACGAACTTTGTACTTTGCTATGAAGTTCCACCAGGAATGAGTTTTCATGCAAAAACTGTCTATTTCAACTAAATTGATCCATCCAAAACGAACTTTGTACTTTGCTATGAAGTTCCACCAGGAATGAGTTTTCATGCAAAAACTGTCTATGTCAACTAACTTTGTTCATCCAAAACGAACTTTGTACTTTGCTATGAAGTTCCACCAGGAATGAGTTTTCATGCAAAAACTGTCTATTTCAACTAAATTGATCCATCCAAAACGAACTTTGTACTTTGCTATGAAGTTCCACCAGGAATGAGTTTTCATGCAAAAACTGTCTATTTCAACTAACTTTGTCCATCCAAAACGAACTTTGTACTTTCCTATGAAGTTCCACCAGGAATGAGTTTTCATGCAAAAACTGTCTATTTCAACTAACTTTGTCCATCTGATTCGAACTTTGTACTTTGCTATGAAGTTCCACCAGGAATGAGTTTTCATACAAAAACTGTCTATTTCAACTTAATTCGTCCATCCAAAACGAACTTTGTACTTTGCTATGAAGTTCCACCAGGAATGAGTTTTCATGCAAAAACTGTCTATTTCAACTAACTTTGTCCATCCAAAACGAACTTTGTACTTTGCTATGAAGTTCCACCAGGAATGAGTTTTCATGCAAAAACTGTCTATTTCAACTAACTTTGTCCATCTGATTCGAACTTTGTACTTTGCTATGAAGTTCCACCAGGAATGAGTTTTCATACAAAAACTGTCTATTTCAACTAAATTGATCCATCCAAAACGAACTTTGTACTTTGCTATGAAGTTCCACCAGGAATGAGTTTTCATGCAAAAACTGTCTATTTCAACTAACTTTGTCCATCCAAAACGAACTTTGTACTTTGCTATGAAGTTCCACCAGGAATGCGTTTTCATACAAAAACTGTCTATTTCAACTAAATTGATCCATCCAAAACGAACTTTGTACTTTGCTATGAAGTTCCACCAGGAATGAGTTTTCATGCAAAAACTGTCTATTTCAACTAACTTTGTCCATCCAAAACGAACTTTGTACTTTGCTATGAAGTTCCACCAGGAATGAGTTTTCATGCAAAAACTGTCTATTTCAACTAAATTGATCCATCCAAAACGAACTGTGTACTTTGCTATGAAGTTTCACCAGGAATGAGTTTTCATGCAAAAACTGTCTATTTCAACTAAATTGATCCATCCAAAACGAACTTTGTACTTTGCTATGAAGTTCCACCAGGAATGAGTTTTCATGCAAAAACTGTCTATTTCAACTAACTTTGTCCATCCAAAACGAACTTTGTACTTTGCTATGAAGTTCCACCAGGAATGCGTTTTCATACAAAAACTGTCTATTTCAACTAAATTGATCCATCCAAAACGAACTTTGTACTTTGCTATGAAGTTCCACCAGGAATGAGTTTTCATGCAAAAACTGTCTATTTCAACTAACTTTGTCCATCCAAAACGAACTTTGTACTTTGCTATGAAGTTCCACCAGGAATGAGTTTTCATGCAAAAACTGTCTATTTCAACTAAATTGATCCATCCAAAACGAACTTTGTACTTTGCTATGAAGTTCCACCAGGAATGAGTTTTTATGCAAAAACTGTCTATTTCAACTAAATTGATCCATCCAAAACGAACTTTGTACTTTGCTATGAAGTTCCACCAGGAATGAGTTTTCATACAAAAACTGTCTATTTCAACTAAATTGATCCATCCAAAACGAACTTTGTACTTTGCTATGAAGTTCCACCAGGAATGGGTTTTCATGCAAAAACTGTCTATTTCAACTAACTTTGTCCATCCAAAACGAACTTTGTACTTTGCTATGAAGTTCCACCAGGAATGAGTTTTCATGCAAAAACTGTCTATTTCAACTAACTTTGTCCATCCAAAACGAACTTTGTACTTTGCTATGAAGTTCCACCAGGAATGGGTTTTCATGCAAAAACTGTCTATTTCAACTTAATTCGTCCATCCAAAACGAACTTTGTACTTTGCTATGAAGTTCCACCAGGAATGAGTTTTCATGCAAAAACTGTCTATTTCAACTAAATTGATCCATCCAAAACGAACTTTGTACTTTGCTATGAAGTTCCACCAGGAATGAGTTTTTATGCAAAAACTGTCTATTTCAACTAACTTTGTCCATCCAAAACGAACTTTGTACTTTGCTATGAAGTTCCACCAGGAATGAGTTTTCATGCAAAAACTGTCTATTTCAACTAACTTTGTCCATCCAAAACGAACTTTGTACTTTACTATGAAGTTCCACCAGGAATGAGTTTTCATACAAAAACCGTCTATTTCAACTAAATTGATCCATCCAAAACGAACTTTGTACTTTGCTATGAAGTTCCACCAGGAATGAGTTTTTATGCAAAAACTGTCTATTTCAACTAACTTTGTCCATCCAAAACGAACTTTGTACTTTGCTATGAAGTTCCACCAGGAATGAGTTTTCATACAAAAACTGTCTATTTCAACTAACTTTGTCCATCCAAAACGAACTTTGTACTTTGCTATGAAGTTCCACCAGGAATGAGTTTTCATGCAAAAACTGTCTATTTCAACTAACTTTGTCCATCCAAAACGAACTTTGTACTTTGCTATGAAGTTCCACCAGGAATGAGTTTTCATGCAAAAACTGTCTATTTCAACTAAATTGATCCATCCAAAACGAACTTTGTACTTTGCTATGAAGTTCCACCAGGAATGAGTTTTTATGCAAAAACTGTCTATTTCAACTAAATTGATCCATCCAAAACGAACTTTGTACTTTGCTATGAAGTTCCACCAGGAATGAGTTTTCATACAAAAACTGTCTATTTCAACTAACTTTGTCCATCCAAAACGAACTTTGTACTTTGCTATGAAGTTCCACCAGGAATGAGTTTTCATGCAAAAACTGTCTATTTCAACTAAATTGATCCATCCAAAACGAACTTTGTACTTTGCTATGAAGTTCCACCAGGAATGAGTTTTTATGCAAAAACTGTCTATTTCAACTAACTTTGTCCATCCAAAACGAACTTTGTACTTTGCTATGAAGTTCCACCAGGAATGAGTTTTCATACAAAAACTGTCTATTTCAACTAACTTTGTCCATCCAAAACGAACTTTGTACTTTGCTATGAAGTTCCACCAGGAATGAGTTTTCATGCAAAAACTGTCTATTTCAACTAACTTTGTCCATCCAAAACGAACTTTGTACTTTGCTATGAAGTTCCACCAGGAATGAGTTTTCATGCAAAAACTGTCTATTTCAACTAACTTTGTCCATCCAAAACGAACTTTGTACTTTGCTATGAAGTTCCACCAGGAATGAGTTTTCATGCAAAAACTGTCTATTTCAACTAACTTTGTCCATCCAAAACGAACTTTGTACTTTGCTATGAAGTTCCACCAGGAATGAGTTTTCATACAAAAACTGTCTATTTCAACTAACTTTGTCCATCCAAAACGAACTTTGTACTTTGCTATGAAGTTCCACCAGGAATGAGTTTTCATACAAAAACCGTCTATTTCAACTAAATTGATCCATCCAAAACGAACTTTGTACTTTGCTATGAAGTTCCACCAGGAATGAGTTTTTATGCAAAAACTGTCTATTTCAACTAACTTTGTCCATCCAAAACGAACTTTGTACTTTGCTATGAAGTTCCACCAGGAATGAGTTTTCATACAAAAACTGTCTATTTCAACTAACTTTGTCCATCCAAAACGAACTTTGTACTTTGCTATGAAGTTCCACCAGGAATGAGTTTTCATGCAAAAACTGTCTATTTCAACTAACTTTGTCCATCCAAAACGAACTTTGTACTTTGCTATGAAGTTCCACCAGGAATGAGTTTTCATACAAAAACCGTCTATTTCAACTAAATTGATCCATCCAAAACGAACTTTGTACTTTGCTATGAAGTTCCACCAGGACTGAGTTTTTATGCAAAAACTGTCTATTTCAACTAACTTTGTCCATCCAAAACGAACTTTGTACTTTGCTATGAAGTTCCACCAGGAATGAGTTTTCATGCAAAAACTGTCTATTTCAACTAACTTTGTCCATCCAAAACGAACTTTGTACTTTGCTATGAAGTTCCACCAGGAATGAGTTTTCATGCAAAAACTGTCTATTTCAACTAAATTGATCCATCCAAAACGAACTTTGTACTTTGCTATGAAGTTCCACCAGGAATGAGTTTTCATACAAAAACTGTCTATTTCAACTAAATTGATCCATCCAAAACGAACTTTGTACTTTGCTATGAAGTTCCACCAGGAATGAGTTTTTATGCAAAAACTGTCTATTTCAACTAACTTTGTCCATCCAAAACGAACTTTGTACTTTGCTATGAAGTTCCACCAGGAATGAGTTTTCATGCAAAAAACTGTCTATTTCAACTAACTTTGTCCATCCAAAACGAACTTTGTACTTTGCTATGAAGTTCCACCAGGAATGGGTTTTCATGCAAAAACTGTCTATTTCAACTTAATTCGTCCATCCAAAACGAACTTTGTTCTTTGCTATGAAGTTCCACCAGGAATGAGTTTTCATGCAAAAACTGTCTATTTCAACTAAAATGATCCATCCAAAACGAACTTTGTACTTTGCTATGAAGTTCCACTAGGAATGAGTTTTCATGCAAAAACTGTCTATTTCAACTAAATTGATCCATCCAAAACGAACTTTGTACTTTGCTATGAAGTTCCACCAGGAATGAGTTTTCATACAAAAACTGTCTATTTCAACTAACTTTGTCCATCCAAAACGAACTTTGTACTTTGCTATGAAGTTCCACCAGGAATGAGTTTTTATGCAAAAACTGTCTATTTCAACTAAATTGATCCATCCAAAACGAACTTTGTACTTTGCTATGAAGTTCCACCAGGAATGAGTTTTCATACAAAAACTGTCTATTTCAACTAACTTTGTCCATCCAAAACGAACTTTGTACTTTGCTATGAAGTTCCACCAGGAATGAGTTTTCATACAAAAACTGTCTATTTCAACTAACTTTGTCCATCCAAAACGAACTTTGTACTTTGCTATGAAGTTCCACCAGGAATGAGTTTTCATGCAAAAACTGTCTATTTCAACTAACTTTGTCCATCCAAAACGAACTTTGTACTTTGCTATGAAGTTCCACCAGGAATGAGTTTTCATACAAAAACTGTCTATTTCAACTAACTTTGTCCATCCAAAACGAACTTTGTACTTTGCTATGAAGTTCCACCAGGAATGAGTTTTCATGCAAAAACTGTCTATTTCAACTAAATTGATCCATCCAAAACGAACTTTGTACTTTGCTATGAAGTTCCACCAGGAATGAGTTTTTATGCAAAAACTGTCTATTTCAACTAAATTGATCCATCCAAAACGAACTTTGTACTTTGCTATGAAGTTCCACCAGGAATGAGTTTTCATACAAAAACTGTCTATTTCAACTAACTTTGTCCATCCAAAACGAACTTTGTACTTTGCTATGAAGTTCCACCAGGAATGAGTTTTCATACAAAAACTGTCTATTTCAACTAACTTTGTCCATCCAAAACGAACTTTGTACTTTGCTATGAAGTTCCACCAGGAATGAGTTTTCATGCAAAAACTGTCTATTTCAACTAACTTTGTCCATCCAAAACGAACTTTGTACTTTGCTATGAAGTTCCACCAGGAATGAGTTTTCATGCAAAAACTGTCTATTTCAACTAACTTTGTCCATCCAAAACGAACTTTGTACTTTGCTATGAAGTTCCACCAGGAATGAGTTTTCATGCAAAAACTGTCTATTTCAACTAAATTCGTCCATCCAAAACGAACTTTGTACTTTGCTATGAAGTTCCACCAGGAATGAGTTTTCATACAAAAACTGTCTATTTCAACTAACTTTGTCCATCCAAAACGAACTTTGTACTTTGCTATGAAGTTCCACCAGGAATGAGTTTTCATGCAAAAACTGTCTATTTCAACTAACTTTGTCCATCCAAAACGAACTTTGTACTTTGCTATGAAGTTCCACCAGGAATGAGTTTTCATGCAAAAACTGTCTATTTCAACTAAATTGATCCATCCAAAACGAACTTTGTACTTTGCTATGAAGTTCCACCAGGAATGAGTTTTCATACAAAAACTGTCTATTTCAACTAAATTGATCCATCCAAAACGAACTTTGTACTTTGCTATGAAGTTCCACCAGGAATGAGTTTTTATGCAAAAACTGTCTATTTCAACTAACTTTGTCCATCCAAAACGAACTTTGTACTTTGCTATGAAGTTCCACCAGGAATGAGTTTTCATGCAAAAACTGTCTATTTCAACTAAATTGATCCATCCAAAACGAACTTTGTACTTTGCTATGAAGTTCCACCAGGAATGAGTTTTTATGCAAAAACTGTCTATTTCAACTAACTTTGTCCATCCAAAACGAACTTTGTACTTTGCTATGAAGTTCCACCAGGAATGAGTTTTCATGCAAAAACTGTCTATTTCAACTAACTTTGTCCATCCAAAACGAACTTTGTACTTTGCTATGAAGTTCCACCAGGAATGAGTTTTCATACAAAAACTGTCTATTTCAACTTAATTCGTCCATCCAAAACGAACTTTGTACTTTGCTATGAAGTTCCACCAGGAATGGGTTTTCATGCAAAAACTGTCTATTTCAACTAAATTGATCCATCCAAAACGAACTTTGTACTTTGCTATGAAGTTCCACCAGGAATGAGTTTTCATGCAAAAACTGTCTATTTCAACTTAATTCGTCCATCCAAAACGAACTTTGTACTTTGCTATGAAGTTCCACCAGGAATGAGTTTTCATGCAAAAACTGTCTATTTCAACTAACTTTGTCCATCCAAAACGAACTTTGTACTTTGCTATGAAGTTCCACCAGGAATGAGTTTTCATGCAAAAACTGTCTATTTCAACTAAATTGATCCATCCAAAACGAACTTTGTACTTTGCTATGAAGTTCCACCAGGAATGAGTTTTCATGCAAAAACTGTCTATTTCAACTAAATTGATCCATCCAAAACGAACTTTGTACTTTGCTATGAAGTTCCACCAGGAATGAGTTTTCATGCAAAAACTGTCTATTTCAACTAACTTTGTCCATCCAAAACGAACTTTGTACTTTGCTATGAAGTTCCACCAGGAATGAGTTTTCATGCAAAAACTGTCTATTTCAACTAACTTTGTCCATCCAAAACGAACTTTGTACTTTGCTATGAAGTTCCACCAGGAATGAGTTTTCATACAAAAACTGTCTATTTCAACTTAATTCGTCCATCCAAAACGAACTTTGTACTTTGCTATGAAGTTCCACCAGGAATGAGTTTTTATGCAAAAACTGTCTATTTCAACTAACTTTGTCCATCCAAAACGAACTTTGTACTTTGCTATGAAGTTCCACCAGGAATGAGTTTTTATGCAAAAACTGTCTATTTCAACTAACTTTGTCCATCCAAAACGAACTTTGTACTTTGCTATGAAGTTCCACCAGGAATGAGTTTTCATGCAAAAACTGTCTATTTCAACTAACTTTGTCCATCCAAAACGAACTTTGTACTTTGCTATGAAGTTCCACCAGGAATGAGTTTTCATACAAAAACTGTCTATTTCAACTAAATTGATCCATCCAAAACGAACTTTGTACTTTGCTATGAAGTTCCACCAGGAATGAGTTTTCATGCAAAAACTGTCTATTTCAACTAAATTGATCCATCCAAAACGAACTTTGTACTTTGCTATGAAGTTCCACCAGGAATGAGTTTTCATGCAAAAACTGTCTATTTCAACTTAATTCGTCCATCCAAAACGAACTTTGTACTTTGCTATGAAGTTCCACCTGGAATGAGTTTTCATGCAAAAACTGTCTATTTCAAATAAATTGATCCATCCAAAACGAACTTTGTACTTTGCTATGAAGTTCCACCAGGAATGAGTTTTTATGCAAAAACTGTCTATTTCAACTAAATTGATCCATCCAAAACGAACTTTGTACTTTGCTATGAAGTTCCACCAGGAATGGGTTTTCATGCAAAAACTGTCTATTTCAACTAACTTTGTCCATCCAAAACGAACTTTGTACTTTACTATGAAGTTCCATCAGGAATGAGTTTTCATACAAAAACTGTCTATTTCAACTTAATTCGTCCATCCAAAACGAACTTTGTACTTTGCTATGAAGTTCCACCAGGAATGAGTTTTTATGCAAAAACTGTCTATTTCAACTAACTTTGTCCATCCAAAACGAACTTTGTACTTTGCTATGAAGTTCCACCAGGAATGAGTTTTCATGCAAAAACTGTCTATTTCAACTAAATTGATCCATCCAAAACGAACTTTGTACTTTGCTATGAAGTTCCACCAGGAATGAGTTTTTATGCAAAAACTGTCTATTTCAACTAACTTTGTCCATCCAAAACGAACTTTGTACTTTGCTATGAAGTTCCACCAGGAATGAGTTTTCATGCAAAAACTGTCTATTTCAACTTAATTCGTCCATCCAAAACGAACTTTGTACTTTGCTATGAAGTTCCACCAGGAATGAGTTTTCATGCAAAAACTGTCTATTTCAACTAACTTTGTCCATCCAAAACGAACTTTGTACTTTGCTATGAAGTTCCACCAGGAATGAGTTTTCATGCAAAAACTGTCTATTTCAACTAAATTGATCCATCCAAAACGAACTTTGTACTTTGCTATGAAGTTCCACCAGGAATGAGTTTTTATGCAAAAACTGTCTATTTCAACTAACTTTGTCCATCCAAAACGAACTTTGTACTTTGATATGAAGTTCCACCAGAAGTGTGTTTTCATACAAAAACTGTTAATTACAACTAACTTTGTCCATCCGATTCGAACTTTGTTCTTTGATATGAAGTTCCACCAGAAGTGTGTTTTCATACAAAAACTGTTAATTACAACTAACTTTGTCCATCCAAAACGAAGTTTGTACTTTGATATGAAGTTCCACCAGAAGTGTGTTTTCATACAAAAACTGTTAATTACAACTAACTTTGTCCATCCAAAACGAACTTTGTACTTTGATATGAAGTTCCACCAGAAGTGTGTTTTCATACAAAAACTGTTAATTACAACTAACTTTGTCCATCCAAAACGAACTTTGTACTTTGCTATGAAGTTCCACCAGAAGTGTGTTTTCATACAAAAACTGTTAATTACAACTAACTTTGTCCATCCAAAACGAACTTTGTACTTTGATATGAAGTTCCACCAGAAGTGTGTTTTCATACAAAAACTGTTAATTACAACTAACTTTGTCCATCCAAAACGAACTTTGTACTTTGATATGAAGTTCCACCAGAAGTGTGTTTTCATACAAAAACTGTTAATTACAACTAACTTTGTCCATCCAAAACGAACTTTGTACTTTGATATGAAGTTCCACCAGAAGTGTGTTTTCATACAAAAACTGTTAATTACAACTAACTTTGTCCATCCGATTCGAACTTTGTTCTTTGATATGAAGTTCCACCAGAAGTGTGTTTTCATAAAAAAGCTGTTAATTACAACTAACTTTGTCCATCCAAAACGAACTTTGTACTTTGCTATGAAGTTCCACCAGGAATGAGTTTTCATGCAAAAACTGTCTATTTCAACTAACTTTGTCCATCCAAAACGAACTTTGTACTTTGCTATGAAGTTCCACCAGGAATGAGTTTTCATGCAAAAACTGTCTATTTCAACTAAATTGATCCATCCAAAACGAACTTTGTACTTTGCTATGAAGTTCCACCAGGAATGAGTTTTCATACAAAAACTGTCTATTTCAACTTAATTCGTCCATCCAAAACGAACTTTGTACTTTGCTATGAAGTTCCACCAGGAATGAGTTTTTATGCAAAAACTGTCTATTTCAACTAACTTTGTAAATCCAAAACGAACTTTGTACTTTGCTATGAAGTTCCACCTGGAATGAGTTTTCATGCAAAAACTGTCTATTTCAACTAACTTTGTCCATCCAAAACGAACTTTGTACTTTACTATGAAGTTCCACCAGGAATGAGTTTTCATACAAAAACTGTCTATTTCAACTTAATACGTCCATCCAAAACGAACTTTGTACTTTGCTATGAAGTTCCACCAGGAATGAGTTTTCATGCAAAAATTGTCTATTTCAACTAACTTTGTCCATCCAAAACGAACTTTGTACTTTGCTATGAAGTTCCACCAGGAATGAGTTTTCATGCAAAAACTGTCTATTTCAACTAACTTTGTCCATCCAAAACGAACTTTGTACTTTGCTATGAAGTTCCACCAGGAATGAGTTTTCATGCAAAAACTGTATATTTCAACTAAATTGATCCATCCAAAACGAACTTTGTACTTTGCTATGAAGTTCCACCAGGAATGAGTTTTTATGCAAAAACTGTCTATTTCAACTAACTTTGTCCATCCAAAACGAACTTTGTACTTTGCTATGAAGTTCTACCAGGAATGAGTTTTCATGCAAAAACTGTCTATTTCAACTTAATTCGTCCATCCAACACGAACTTTGTACTTTGCTATGAAGTTCCACCAGGAATGAGTTTTCATGCAAAAACTGTCTATTTCAACTAACTTTGTCCATCCAAAACGAACTTTGTACTTTGCTATGAAGTTCCACCAGGAATGAGTTTTCATGCAAAAACTGTCTATTTGAACTAAATTGATCCATCCAAAACGAACTTTGTACTTTGCTATGAAGTTCCACCAGGAATGAGTTTTCATGCAAAAACTTTCTATTTCAACTTAATTCGTCCATCCAAAACGAACTTTGTACTTTGCTATGAAGTTCCACCAGGAATGAGTTTTCATGCAAAAACTGTCTATTTCAACTAAATTGATCCATCCAAAACGAACTTTGTACTTTGCTATGAAGTTCCACCAGGAATGAGTTTTCATGCAAAAACTGTCTATTTCAACTAACTTTGTCCATCCAAAACGAACTTTGTATTTTGCTATAAAGTTCTACCAGGAATGTGTTACCATGCAAAAACTGTCTATTTCAACTAACTTTGTCCATCCAAAACGAACTTTGTACTTTGCTATGAAGTTCCACCAGGAATGAGTTTTCATGCAAAAACTGTCTATTTCAACTTAATTCGTCCATCCAAAACGAACTTTGTACTTTGCTATGAAGTTCCACCAGGAATGAGTTTTCATGCAAAAACTGTCTATTTCAACTAAATTGATCCATCCAAAACGAACTTTGTACTTTGCTATGAAGTTCCACCAGGAATGAGTTTTCATGCAAAAACTGTCTATTTCAACTAACTTTGTCCATCCAAAACGAACTTTGTACTTTGCTATGAAGTTCCACCAGGAATGAGTTTTCATGCAAAAACTGTCTATTTCAACTAAATTGATCCATCCAAAACGAACTTTGTACTTTGCTATGAAGTTCCACCAGGAATGAGTTTTCATGCAAAAACTGTCTATGTCAACTAACTTTGTTCATCCAAAACGAACTTTGTACTTTGCTATGAAGTTCCACCAGGAATGAGTTTTCATGCAAAAACTGTCTATTTCAACTTAATTCGTCCATCCAAAACGAACTTTGTACTTTGCTATGAAGTTCCACCAGGAATGAGTTTTCATGCAAAAACTGTCTATTTCAAATAAATTGATCCATCCAACACGAACTTTGTACTTTGCTATGAAGTTCCACCAGGAATGAGTTTTTATGCAAAAACTGTCTATTTCAACTAAATTCGTCCATCCAAAACGAACTTTGTACTTTGCTATGAAGTTCCACCAGGAATGAGTTTTCATGCAAAAACTGTCTATTTCAACTTAATTCGTCCATCCAAAACGAACTTTGTACTTTGCTATGAAGTTCCACCAGGAATGAGTTTTCATGCAAAAACTGTCTATTTCAACTAACTTTGTCCATCCAAAACGAACTTTGTACTTTGCTATGAAGTTCCACCAGGAATGAGTTTTCATGCAAAAACTGTCTATTTCAACTAACTTTGTCCATCCAAAACGAACTTTGTACTTTGCTATGAAGTTCCACCAGGAATGAGTTTTCATGCAAAAACTGTCTATTTCAACTAAATTGATCCATCCAAAACGAACTTTGTACTTTGCTATGAAGTTCCACCAGGAATGAGTTTTCATGCAAAAACTGTCTATTTCAACTAACTTTGTCCATCCAAAACGAACTTTGTACTTTGCTATGAAGTTCCACCAGGAATGAGTTTTCATGCAAAAACTGTCTATTTCAACTAACTTTGTCCATCCAAAACGAACTTTGTACTTTGCTATGAAGTTCCACCAGGAATGAGTTTTCATGCAAAAACTGTCTATTTCAACTAAATTGATCCATCCAAAACGAACTTTGTACTTTGCTATGAAGTTCCACCAGGAATGAGTTTTCATGCAAAAACTGTCTATGTCAACTAACTTTGTTCATCCAAAACGAACTTTGTACTTTGCTATGAAGTTCCACCAGGAATGAGTTTTCATGCAAAAACTGTCTATTTCAACTAACTTTGTCCATCCAAAACGAACTTTGTACTTTGCTATGAAGTTCCACCAGGAATGAGTTTTCATGCAAAAACTGTCTATTTCAACTAACTTTGTCCATCTGATTCGAACTTTGTACTTTGCTATGAAGTTCCACCAGGAATGAGTTTTCATACAAAAACTGTCTATCTCAACTTAATTCGTCCATCCAAAACGAACTTTGTACTTTGCTATGAAGTTCCACCAGGAATGAGTTTTCATGCAAAAACTGTCTATTTCAACTAACTTTGTCCATCCAAAACGAACTTTGTACTTTGCTATGAAGTTCCACCAGGAATGAGTTTTCATGCAAAAACTGTCTATTTCAACTAACTTTGTCCATCTGATTCGAACTTTGTACTTTGCTATGAAGTTCCACCAGGAATGAGTTTTCATACAAAAACTGTCTATTTCAACTAAATTGATCCATCCAAAACGAACTTTGTACTTTGCTATGAAGTTCCACCAGGAATGAGTTTTCATACAAAAACTGTCTATTTCAACTAAATTGATCCATCCAAAACGAACTTTGTACTTTGCTATGAAGTTCCACCAGGAATGAGTTTTCATGCAAAAACTGTCTATTTCAACTAACTTTGTCCATCCAAAACGAACTTTGTACTTTGCTATGAAGTTCCACCAGGAATGAGTTTTCATGCAAAAACTGTCTATTTCAACTAAATTGATCCATCCAAAACGAACTGTGTACTTTGCTATGAAGTTTCACCAGGAATGAGTTTTCATGCAAAAACTGTCTATTTCAACTAAATTGATCCATCCAAAACGAACTTTGTACTTTGCTATGAAGTTCCACCAGGAATGAGTTTTCATGCAAAAACTGTCTATTTCAACTAACTTTGTCCATCCAAAACGAACTTTGTACTTTGCTATGAAGTTCCACCAGGAATGAGTTTTCATGCAAAAACTGTCTATTTCAACTAAATTGATCCATCCAAAACGAACTTTGTACTTTGCTATGAAGTTCCACCAGGAATGAGTTTTCATGCAAAAACTGTCTATTTCAACTAACTTTGTCCATTAAAAACGAACTTTGTACTTTGCTATGAAGTTCCACCAGGAATGAGTTTTCATGCAAAAACTGTCTATTTCAACTAACTTTGTCCATCCAAAACGAACTTCGTACTTTGCTATGAAGTTCCACCAGGAATGAGTTTTCATGCAAAAACTGTCTATTTCAACTAAATTGATCCATCCAAAACGAACTTTGTACCTTGCTATGAAGTTCCACCAGGAATGAGTTTTCATGCAAAAACTGTCTATTTCAACTAACTTTGTCCATCCAAAACGAACTTTGTACTTTGCTATGAAGTTCCACCAGGAATGAGTTTTCATGCAAAAACTGTCTATTTCAACTAACTTTGTCCATCTGATTCGAACTTTGTACTTTGCTATGAAGTTCCACCAGGAATGAGTTTTCATGCAAAAACTGTCTATTTCAACTTAATTCGTCCATCCAAAACGAACTTTGTACTTTGCTATGAAGTTCCACCAGGAATGAGTTTTCATGCAAAAACTGTCTATTTCAACTAACTTTGTCCATCCAAAACGAACTTTGTACTTTGCTATGAAGTTCCACCAGGAATGAGTTTTCATGTAAAAACTGTCTATTTCAACTAAATTGATCCATCCAAAACGAACTTTGTACTTTGCTATGAAGTTCCACCAGGAATGAGTTTTCATGCAAAAACTGTCTATTTCAACTAACTTTGTCCATCCAAAACGAACTTTGTACTTTGCTATGAAGTTCCACCAGGAATGAGTTTTCATGCAAAAACTGTCTATTTCAACTTAATTCGTCCATCTGATTCGAACTTTGTACTTTGCTATGAAGTTCCACCAGGAATGAGTTTTCATACAAAAACTGTCTATTTCAACTTAATTCGTCCATCCAAAACGAACTTTGTACTTTGCTATGAAGTTCCACCAGGAATGAGTTTTCATGCAAAAACTGTCTATTTCAACTTAATTCGTCCATCTGATTCGAACTTTGTACTTTGCTATGAAGTTCCACCAGGAATGAGTTTTCATGCAAAAACTGTCTATTTCAACTTAATTCGTCCATCTGATTCGAACTTTGTACTTTGCTATGAAGTTCCACCAGGAATGAGTTTTCATACAAAAACTGTCTATTTCAACTTAATTCGTCCATCCAAAACGAACTTTGTACTTTGCTATGAAGTTCCACCAGGAATGAGTTTTCATGCAAAAACTGTCTATTTCAACTAAATTGATCCATCCAAAACGAACTTTGTACTTTGCTATGAAGTTCCACCAGGAATGAGTTTTTATGCAAAAACTGTCTATTTCAACTAACTTTGTCCATCCAAAACGAACTTTGTACTTTGCTATGAAGTTCCACCAGGAATGAGTTTTTATGCAAAAACTGTCTATTTCAACTTAATTCGTCCATCTGATTCGAACTTTGTACTTTGCTATGAAGTTCCACCAGGAATGAGTTTTCATGCAAAAACTGTCTATTTCAACTAAATTGATCCATCCAAAACGAACTTTGTACTTTGCTATGAAGTTCCACCAGGAATGAGTTTTTATGCAAAAACTGTCTATTTCAACTAACTTTGTCCATCCAAAACGAACTTTGTACTTTGCTATGAAGTTCCACCAGGAATGAGTTTTCATGCAAAAACTGTTTATTTCAACTAACTTTGTCCATCTAAAACGAACTTTGTACTTTGCTATGAAGTTCTACCAGGAATGAGTTTTCATGCAAAAACTGTCTATTTCAACTTAATTCGTCCATCTGATTCGAACTTTGTACTTTGCTATGAAGTTCCACCAGGAATGAGTTTTCATACAAAAACTGTCTATTTCAACTTAATTCGTCCATCCAAAACGAACTTTTTACTTTGCTATGAAGTTCCACCAGGAATGAGTTTTCATGCAAAAACTGTCTATTTCAACTAAATTGATCCATCCAAAACGAACTTTGTACTTTGCTATGAAGTTCCACTAGGAATGAGTTTTCATGCAAAAACTGTCTATTTCAACTAAATTGATCCATCCAAAACGAACTTTGTACTTTGCTATGAAGTTCCACCAGGAATGAGTTTTCATGCAAAAACTGTCTATTTCAACTAAATTGATCCATCCAAAACGAACTTTGTACTTTGCTATGAAGTTCCACCAGGAATGAGTTTTCATGCAAAAACTGTCTATTTCAACTTAATTCGTCCATCCAAAACGAACTTTTTACTTTGCTATGAAGTTCCACCAGGAATGAGTTTTCATGCAAAAACTGTCTATTTCAACTAAATTGATCCATCCAAAACGAACTTTGTACTTTGCTATGAAGTTCCACCAGGAATGAGTTTTCATGCAAAAACTGTCTATTTCAACTAAATTGATCCATCCAAAACGAACTTTGTACTTTGCTATGAAGTTCCACCAGGAATGAGTTTTCATGCAAAAACTGTCTATTTCAACTAAATTGATCCATCCAAAACGAACTTTGTACTTTGCTATGAAGTTCCACCAGGAATGAGTTTTCATGCAAAAACTGTCTATTTCAACTAAATTGATCCATCCAAAACGAACTTTGTACTTTGCTATGAAGTTCCACCAGGAATGAGTTTTCATGCAAAAACTGTTTATTTCAACTAACTTTGTCCATCTAAAACGAACTTTGTACTTTGCTATGAAGTTCTACCAGGAATGAGTTTTCATGCAAAAACTGTCTATTTCAACTTAATTCGTCCATCTGATTCGAACTTTGTACTTTGCTATGAAGTTCCACCAGGAATGAGTTTTCATACAAAAACTGTCTATTTCAACTAAATTGATCCATCCAAAACGAACTTTGTACTTTGCTATGAAGTTCCACCAGGAATGAGTTTTCATGCAAAAACTGTCTATTTCAACTAAATTGATCCATCCAAAACGAACTTTGTACTTTGCTATGAAGTTCCACTAGGAATGAGTTTTCATGCAAAAACTGTCTATTTCAACTAAATTGATCCATCCAAAACGAACTTTGTACTTTGCTATGAAGTTCCACCAGGAATGAGTTTTCATGCAAAAACTGTCTATTTCAACTAAATTGATCCATCCAAAACGAACTTTGTACTTTGCTATGAAGTTCCACCAGGAATGAGTTTTCATGCAAAAACTGTCTATTTCAACTAAATTGATCCATCCAAAACGAACTTTGTACTTTGCTATGAAGTTCCACCAGGAATGAGTTTTCATGCAAAAACTGTCTATTTCAACTAAATTGATCCATCCAAAACGAACTTTGTACTTTGCTATGAAGTTCCACCAGGAATGAGTTTTCATGCAAAAACTGTCTATTTCAACTAAATTGATCCATCCAAAACGAACTTTGTACTTTGCTATGAAGTTCCACCAGGAATGAGTTTTCATGCAAAAACTGTCTATTTCAACTAAATTGATCCATCCAAAACGAACTTTGTACTTTGCTATGAAGTTCCACCAGGAATGAGTTTTCATGCAAAAACTGTTTATTTCAACTAACTTTGTCCATCTAAAACGAACTTTGTACTTTGCTATGAAGTTCTACCAGGAATGAGTTTTCATGCAAAAACTGTCTATTTCAACTTAATTCGTCCATCTGATTCGAACTTTGTACTTTGCTATGAAGTTCCACCAGGAATGAGTTTTCATACAAAAACTGTCTATTTCAACTAAATTGATCCATCCAAAACGAACTTTGTACTTTGCTATGAAGTTCCACCAGGAATGAGTTTTCATGCAAAAACTGTCTATTTCAACTAAATTGATCCATCCAAAACGAACTTTGTACTTTGCTATGAAGTTCCACTAGGAATGAGTTTTCATGCAAAAACTGTCTATTTCAACTAAATTGATCCATCCAAAACGAACTTTGTACTTTGCTATGAAGTTCCACCAGGAATGAGTTTTCATGCAAAAACTGTCTATTTCAACTAAATTGATCCATCCAAAACGAACTTTGTACTTTGCTATGAAGTTCCACCAGGAATGAGTTTTCATGCAAAAACTGTCTATTTCAACTTAATTCGTCCATCCAAAACGAACTTTTTACTTTGCTATGAAGTTCCACCAGGAATGAGTTTTCATGCAAAAACTGTCTATTTCAACTAAATTGATCCATCCAAAACGAACTTTGTACTTTGCTATGAAGTTCCACCAGGAATGAGTTTTCATGCAAAAACTGTCTATTTCAACTAAATTGATCCATCCAAAACGAACTTTGTACTTTGCTATGAAGTTCCACCAGGAATGAGTTTTCATGCAAAAACTGTCTATTTCAACTAAATTGATCCATCCAAAACGAACTTTGTACTTTGCTATGAAGTTCCACCAGGAATGAGTTTTCATGCAAAAACTGTCTATTTCAACTAAATTGATCCATCCAAAACGAACTTTGTACTTTGCTATGAAGTTCCACCAGGAATGAGTTTTCATACAAAAACTGTCTATTTCAACTTAATTCGTCCATCCAAAACGAACTTTTTACTTTGCTATGAAGTTCCACCAGGAATGAGTTTTCATGCAAAAACTGTCTTTTTCAACTAAATTGATCCATCCAAAACGAACTTTGTACTTTGCTATGAAGTTCCACCAGGAATGAGTTTTCATGCAAAAACTGTCTATTTCAACTAAATTGATCCATCCAAAACGAACTTTGTACTTTGCTATGAAGTTCCACCAGGAATGAGTTTTCATGCAAAAACTGTCTATTTCAACTAAATTGATCCATCCAAAACGAACTTTGTACTTTGCTATGAAGTTCCACCAGGAATGAGTTTTCATGCAAAAACTGTCTATTTCAACTAAATTGATCCATCCAAAACGAACTTTGTACTTTGCTATGAAGTTCCACCAGGAATGAGTTTTTATGCAAAAACTGTCTATTTCAACTAACTTTGTCCATCCAAAACGAACTTTGTACTTTGCTATGAAGTTCCACCAGGAATGAGTTTTTATGCAAAAACTGTCTATTTCAACTTAATTCGTCCATCTGATTCGAACTTTGTACTTTGCTATGAAGTTCCACCAGGAATGAGTTTTCATGCAAAAACTGTCTATTTCAACTAAATTGATCCATCCAAAACGAACTTTGTACTTTGCTATGAAGTTCCACCAGGAATGAGTTTTTATGCAAAAACTGTCTATTTCAACTAACTTTGTCCATCCAAAACGAACTTTGTACTTTGCTATGAAGTTCCACCAGGAATGAGTTTTCATGCAAAAACTGTTTATTTCAACTAACTTTGTCCATCTAAAACGAACTTTGTACTTTGCTATGAAGTTCTACCAGGAATGAGTTTTCATGCAAAAACTGTCTATTTCAACTTAATTCGTCCATCTGATTCGAACTTTGTACTTTGCTATGAAGTTCCACCAGGAATGAGTTTTCATACAAAAACTGTCTATTTCAACTTAATTCGTCCATCCAAAACGAACTTTTTACTTTGCTATGAAGTTCCACCAGGAATGAGTTTTCATGCAAAAACTGTCTATTTCAACTAAATTGATCCATCCAAAACGAACTTTGTACTTTGCTATGAAGTTCCACCAGGAATGAGTTTTCATGCAAAAACTGTCTATTTCAACTAAATTGATCCATCCAAAACGAACTTTGTACTTTGCTATGAAGTTCCACCAGGAATGAGTTTTCATGCAAAAACTGTCTATTTCAACTAAATTGATCCATCCAAAACGAACTTTGTACTTTGCTATGAAGTTCCACCAGGAATGAGTTTTCATGCAAAAACTGTCTATTTCAACTAAATTGATCCATCCAAAACGAACTTTGTACTTTGCTATGAAGTTCCACCAGGAATGAGTTTTTATGCAAAAACTGTCTATTTCAACTAACTTTGTCCATCCAAAACGAACTTTGTACTTTGCTATGAAGTTCCACCAGGAATGAGTTTTTATGCAAAAACTGTCTATTTCAACTTAATTCGTCCATCTGATTCGAACTTTGTACTTTGCTATGAAGTTCCACCAGGAATGAGTTTTCATGCAAAAACTGTCTATTTCAACTAAATTGATCCATCCAAAACGAACTTTGTACTTTGCTATGAAGTTCCACCAGGAATGAGTTTTTATGCAAAAACTGTCTATTTCAACTAACTTTGTCCATCCAAAACGAACTTTGTACTTTGCTATGAAGTTCCACCAGGAATGAGTTTTCATGCAAAAACTGTTTATTTCAACTAACTTTGTCCATCTAAAACGAACTTTGTACTTTGCTATGAAGTTCTACCAGGAATGAGTTTTCATGCAAAAACTGTCTATTTCAACTTAATTCGTCCATCTGATTCGAACTTTGTACTTTGCTATGAAGTTCCACCAGGAATGAGTTTTCATACAAAAACTGTCTATTTCAACTTAATTCGTCCATCCAAAACGAACTTTGTACTTTGCTATGAAGTTCCACCAGGAATGAGTTTTCATGCAAAAACTGTCTATTTCAACTAAATTGATCCATCCAAAACGAACTTTGTACTTTGCTATGAAGTTCCACCAGGAATGAGTTTTCATGCAAAAACTGTCTATTTCAACTAAATTGATCCATCCAAAACGAACTTTGTACTTTGCTATGAAGTTCCACTAGGAATGAGTTTTCATGCAAAAACTGTCTATTTCAACTAACTTTGTCCATCCAAAACGAACTTTGTACTTTGCTATGAAGTTCCACCAGGAATGAGTTTTCATGCAAAAACTGTCTATTTCAACTTAATTCGTCCATCTGATTCGAACTTTGTACTTTGCTATGAAGTTCCACCAGGAATGAGTTTTCATACAAAAACTGTCTATTTCAACTTAATTCGTCCATCCAAAACGAACTTTGTACTTTGCTATGAAGTTCCACCAGGAATGAGTTTTCATGCAAAAACTGTCTATTTCAACTAACTTTGTCCATCCAAAACGAACTTTGTACTTTGCTATGAAGTTCCACCAGGAATGAGTTTTCATGCAAAAACTGTCTATTTCAACTAAATTGATCCATCCAAAACGAACTTTGTACTTTGCTATGAAGTTCCACCAGGAATGAGTTTTCATGCAAAAACTGTCTATTTCAACTAACTTTGTCCATCCAAAACGAACTTTGTACTTTGCTATGAAGTTCCACCAGGAATGAGTTTTCATGCAAAAACTGTCTATTTCAACTAACTTTGTCCATCCAAAACGAACTTTGTACTTTGCTATGAAGTTCCACCAGGAATGAGTTTTCATGCAAAAACTGTCTATTTCAACTAACTTTGTCCATCCAAAACGAACTTTGTACTTTGCTATGAAGTTCCACCAGGAATGAGTTTTCATGCAAAAACTGTCTATTTCAACTAACTTTGTCCATCCAAAACGAACTTTGTACTTTGCTATGAAGTTCCACCAGGAATGAGTTTTCATGCAAAAAACTGTCTATTTCAACTAACTTTGTCCATCCACAACGAACTTTGTACTTTGCTATGAAGTTCCACCAGGAATGAGTTTTCATGCAAAAACTGTCTATTTCAACTAAATTGATCCATCCAAAACGAACTTTGTACTTTGCTATGAAGTTCCACCAGGAATGAGTTTACATGCAAAAACTGTCTATTTCAACTAACTTTGTCCATCCAAAACGAACTTTGTACTTTGCTATGAAGTTCCACCAGGAATGAGTTTTCATGCAAAAACTGTCTATTTCAACTAAATTTATCCATCCAAAACGAACTTTGTACTTTGCTATGAAGTTCCACCAGGAATGAGTTTTCATGCAAAAACTGTCTATTTCAACTAACTTTGTCCATCCAAAACGAACTTTGTACTTTGCTATGAAGTTTTACCAGGAATGAGTTTTCATGCAAAAACTGTCTATTTCAACTTAATTCGTCCATCTGATTCGAACTTTGTACTTTGCTATGAAGTTCCACCGGGAATGAGTTTTCATACAAAAACTGTCTATTTCAACTTAATTCGTCCATCCAAAACGAACTTTGTACTTTGCTATGAAGTTCCACCAGGAATGAGTTTTTATGCAAAAACTGTCTATTTCAACTAACTTTGTCCATCCAAAACGAACTTTGTACTTTGCTATGAAGTTTTACCAGGAATGAGTTTTCATGCAAAAACTGTCTATTTCAACTTAATTCGTCCATCTGATTCGAACTTTGTACTTTGCTATGAAGTTCCACCGGGAATGAGTTTTCATACAAAAACTGTCTATTTCAACTTAATTCGTCCATCCAAAACGAACTTTGTACTTTGCTATGAAGTTCCACCAGGAATGAGTTTTCATGCAAAAACTGTCTATTTCAACTAACTTTGTCCATCCAAAACGAACTTTGTACTTTGCTATGAAGTTCCACCAGGAATGAGTTTTCATGCAAAAACTGTCTATTTCAACTTAATTCGTCCATCCGATACGAACTTTGTACTTTGCTATGAAGTTCCACCAGGAATGAGTTTTCATGCAAAAACTGTCTATTTCAACTAACTTTGTCCATCCAAAACGAACTTTGTACTTTGCTATGAAGTTCCACCAGGAATGAGTTTTCATGCAAAAACTGTCTATTTTAACTAAATTGATCCATCCAAAACGAACTTTGTACTTTGCTATGAAGTTCCACCAGGAATGAGTTTTCATGCAAAAACTGTCTATTTCAACTAAATTGATCCATCCAAAACGAACTTTGTACTTTGCTATGAAGTTCCACCAGGAATGAGTTTTTATGCAAGAACTGTCTATTTCAACTAACTTTGTCCATCCAAAACGAACTTTGTACTTTGCTATGAAGTTCCACCAGGAATGAGTTTTTATGCAAAAACTGTCTATTTCAACTAACTTTGTCCATCCAAAACGAACTTTGTACTTTGCTATGAAGTTCCACCAGGAATGAGTTTTTATGCAAAAACTGTCTATTTCAACTAACTTTGTCCATCCAAAACGAACTTTGTACTTTGCTATGAAGTTCCACCAGGAATGAGTTTTCATGCAAAAACTGTCTATTTCAACTAACTTTGTCCATCCAAAACGAACTTTGTACTTTGCTATGAAGTTCCACCAGGAATGAGTTTTCATGCAAAAACTGTCTATTTTAACTAAATTGATCCATCCAAAACGAACTTTGTACTTTGCTATGAAGTTCCACCAGGAATGAGTTTTCATGCAAAAACTGTCTATTTCAACTAAATTGATCCATCCAAAACGAACTTTGTTCTTTGCTATGAAGTTCCACCAGGAATGAGTTTTCATGCAAAAACTGTCTATTTCAACTAACTTTGTCCATCCAAAACGAACTTTGTACTTTGCTATGAAGTTCCACCAGGAATGAGTTTTCATGCAAAAACTGTCTATTTCAACTAACTTTGTCCATCCAAAACGAACTTTGTACTTTGCTATGAAGTTCCACCAGGAATGAGTTTTCATGCAAAAACTGTCTATTTCAACTAAATTGATCCATCCAAAACGAACTTTGTACTTTGCTATGAAGTTCCACCAGGAATGAGTTTTCATGCAAAAACTGTCTATTTCAACTAAATTGATCCATCCAAAACGAACTTTGTACTTTGCTATGAAGTTCCACCAGGAATGAGTTTTTATGCAAAAACTGTCTATTTCAACTAACTTTGTCCATCCAAAACGAACTTTGTACTTTGCTATGAAGTTCCACCAGGAATGAGTTTTCATGCAAAAACTGTCTATTTCAACTAACTTTGTCCATCCAAAACGAACTTTGTACTTTGCTATGAAGTTCCACCAGGAATGAGTTTTCATGCAAAAACTGTCTATTTCAACTTAATTCGTCCATCCGATACGAACTTTGTACTTTGCTATGAAGTTCTACCAGGATTGAGTTTTCATGCAAGAACTGTCTATTTTAACTAACTTTGTCCATCCAAAACGAACTTTGTACTTTGCTATGAAGTTCCACCAGGAATGAGTTTTCATGCAAAAACTGTCTATTTCAACTTAATTCGTCCATCCGATACGAACTTTGTACTTTGCTATGAAGTTCTACCAGGATTGAGTTTTCATGCAAGAACTGTCTATTTCAACTAACTTTGTCCATCCAAAACGAACTTTGTACTTTGCTATGAAGTTCCACCAGGAATGAGTTTTCATGCAAAAACTGTCTATTTCAACTAAATTGATCCATCCAAAACGAACTTTGTACTTTGCTATGAAGTTCCACCAGGAATGAGTTTTCATGCAAAAACTGTCTATTTCAACTAACTTTGTCCATCCAAAACGAACTTTGTACTTTGCTATGAAGTTCCACCAGGAATGAGTTTTCATGCAAAAACTGTCTATTTCAACTAATTTTGTCCATCCAAAACGAACTTTGTACTTTGCTATGAAGTTCCACCAGGAATGAGTTTTCATGCAAAAACTGTCTATTTCAACTAAATTGATCCATCCAAAACGAACTTTGTACTTTGCTATGAAGTTCCACCAGGAATGAGTTTTCATGCAAAAACTGTCTATTTCAACTAAATTGATCCATCCAAAACGAACTTTGTTCTTTGCTATGAAGTTCTACCAGGAATGAGTTTTCATGCAAAAACTGTCTATTTCAACTTAATTCGTCCATCCGATACGAACTTTGTACTTTGCTATGAAGTTCTACCAGGAATGAGTTTTCATGCAAGAACTGTCTATTTCAACTAACTTTGTCCATCCAAAACGAACTTTGTACTTTGCTATGAAGTTCCACCAGGAATGAGTTTTCATGCAAAAACTGTCTATTTCAACTAAATTGATCCATCCAAAACGAACTTTGTACTTTGCTATGAAGTTCCACCAGGAATGAGTTTTCATGCAAAAACTGTCTATTTCAACTAACTTTGTCCATCCAAAACGAACTTTGTACTATGCTATGAAGTTCCACCAGGAATGAGTTTTCATGCAAAAACTGTCTATTTCAACTAACTTTGTCCATCCAAAACGAACTTTGTACTTTGCTATGAAGTTCCACCAGGAATGAGTTTTCATGCAAAAACTGTCTATTTCAACTAAATTGATCCATCCAAAACGAACTTTGTTCTTTGCTATGAAGTTCCACCAGGAATGAGTTTTCATGCAAAAACTGTCTATTTCAACTAACTTTGTCCATCCAAAACGAACTTTGTACTATGCTATGAAGTTCCACCAGGAATGAGTTTTCATGCAAAAACTGTCTATTTCAACTAACTTTGTCCATCCAAAACGAACTTTGTACTTTGCTATGAAGTTCCACCAGGAATGAGTTTTCATGCAAAAACTGTCTATTTCAACTAAATTGATCCATCCAAAACGAACTTTGTACTTTGCTATGAAGTTCCACCAGGAATGAGTTTTCATGCAAGAACTGTCTATTTCAACTAAATTGATCCATCCAAAACGAACTTTGTACTTTGCTATGAAGTTCCACCAGGAATGAGTTTTCATGCAAAAACTGTCTATTTCAACTAAATTGATCCATCCAAAACGAACTTTGTACTTTGCTATGAAGTTCCACCAGGAATGAGTTTTCATGCAAAAACTGTCTATTTCAACTAAATTGATCCATCCGATACGAACTTTGTACTTTGCTTTGAAGTTCCACCAGGAATGAGTTTTCATGCAAAAACTGTCTATTTCAACTAACTTTGTCCATCCAAAACGAACTTTGTACTTTGCTATGAAGTTCCACCAGGAATGAGTTTTCATGCAAAAACTGTCTATTTCAACTTAATTGATCCATCCAAAACGAACTTTGTACTTTGCTATGAAGTTCCACCAGGAATGAGTTTTCATGCAAAAACTGTCTATTTCAACTAAATTGATCCATCCAAAACGAACTTTGTACTTTGCTATGAAGTTCCACCAGGAATGAGTTTTCATGCAAAAACTGTCTATTTCAACTAACTTTGTCCATCCAAAACGAACTTTGTACTTTGCTATGAAGTTCCACCAGGAATGAGTTTTCATGCAAAAACTGTCTATTTCAACTAAATTGATCCATCCAAAACGAACTTTGTACTTTGCTATGAAGTTCCACCAGGAATGAGTTTTCATGCAAAAACTGTCTATTTCAACTAACTTTGTCCATCCAAAACGAACTTTGTACTTTGCTATGAAGTTCTACCAGGAATGAGTTTTCATGCAAGAACTGTCTATTTCAACTAAATTGATCCACCCAAAACGAACTTTGTACTTTGCTATGAAGTTCCACCAGGAATGAGTTTTCATGCAAAAACTGTCTATTTCAACTAACTTTGTCCATCCAAAACGAACTTTGTACTTTGCTATGAAGTTCCACCAGGAATGAGTTTTCATGCAAAAACTGTCTATTTTAACTAAATTGATCCATCCAAAACGAACTTTGTACTTTGCTATGAAGTTCCACCAGGAATGAGTTTTCATGCAAAAACTGTCTATTTCAACTAAATTGATCCATCCAAAACGAACTTTGTACTTTGCTATGAAGTTCCACCAGGAATGAGTTTTCATGCAAGAACTGTCTATTTCAACTAACTTTGTCCATCCAAAACGAACTTTGTACTTTGCTATGAAGTTCTACCAGGAATGAGTTTTCATGCAAGAACTGTCTATTTCAACTAAATTGATCCATCCAAAACGAACTTTGTACTTTGCTATGAAGTTCCACCAGGAATGAGTTTTCATGCAAAAACTGTCTATTTCAACTAACTTTGTCCATCCAAAACGAACTTTGTACTTTGCTATGAAGTTCCACCAGGAATGAGTTTTCATGCAAAAACTGTCTATTTCAACTAAATTGATCCATCCAAAACGAACTTTGTTCTTTGCTATGAAGTTCCACCAGGAATGAGTTTTCATGCAAAAACTGTCTATTTCAACTTAATTCGTCCATCCGATACGAACTTTGTACTTTGCTATGAAGTTCTACCAGGAATGAGTTTTCATGCAAAAACTGTCTATTTCAACTAACTTTGTCCATCCAAAACGAACTTTGTACTTTGCTATGAAGTTCCACCAGGAATGAGTTTTCATGCAAAAACTGTCTATTTCAACTAAATTGATCCATCCAAAACGAACTTTGTACTTTGCTATGAAGTTCCACCAGGAATGAGTTTTCATGCAAAAACTGTCTATTTTAACTAACTTTGTCCATCCAAAACGAACTTTGTACTTTGCTATGAAGTTCCACCAGGAATGAGTTTTCATGCAAAAACTGTCTATTTCAACTTAATTCGTCCATCCGATACGAACTTTGTACTTTGCTATGAAGTTCTACCAGGAATGAGTTTTCATGCAAAAACTGTCTATTTCAACTAACTTTGTCCATCCAAAACGAACTTTGTACTTTGCTATGAAGTTCCACCAGGAATGAGTTTTCATGCAAAAACTGTCTATTTTAACTAAATTGATCCATCCAAAACGAACTTTGTACTTTGCTATGAAGTTCCACCAGGAATGAGTTTTCATGCAAAAACTGTCTATTTCAACTAAATTGATCCATCCAAAACGAACTTTGTACTTTGCTATGAAGTTCCACCAGGAATGAGTTTTCATGCAAAAACTGTCTATTTCAACTAAATCGATCCATCCAAAACGAACTATGTACTTTGCTATGAAGTTCCACCAGGAATGAGTTTTCATACAAAAACTGTCTATTTCAACTTAATTCGTCCATCCAAAACGAACTTTGTACTTTGCTATGAAGTTCCACCAGGAATGAGTTTTCATGCAAAAACTGTCTATTTCAACTAAATTGATCCATCCAAAACGAACTTTGTACTTTGCTATGAAGTTCCACCAGGAATGAGTTTTCATACAAAAACTGTCTATTTCAACTTAATTCGTCCATCCAAAACGAACTTTGTACTTTGCTATGAAGTTCCACCAGGAATGAGTTTTTATGCAAAAACTGTCTATTTCAACTAACTTTGTCCATCCAAAACGAACTTTGTACTTTGCTATGAAGTTCCACCAGGAATGAGTTTTTATGCAAAAACTGTCTATTTCAACTTAATTCGTCCATCCAAAACGAACTTTGTACTTTGCTATGAAGTTCCACCAGGAATGAGTTTTCATGCAAAAACTGTCTATTTCAACTAAATTGATCCATCCAAAACGAACTTTGTACTTTGCTAAGAAGTTCCACCAGGAATGAGTTTTCATGCAAAAACTGTCTATTTCAACTAACTTTGTCCATCTAAAACGAACTTTGTACTTTGCTATGAAGTTCTACCAGGAATGAGTTTTCATGCAAAAACTGTCTATTTCAACTTAATTCGTCCATCTGATTCGAACTTTGTACTTTGCTATGAAGTTCCACCGGGAATGAGTTTTCATACAAAAACTGTCTATTTCAACTTAATTCGTCCATCCAAAACGAACTTTGTACTTTGCTATGAAGTTCCACCAGGAATGAGTTTTCATGCAAAAACTGTCTATTTCAACTAAATTGATCCATCCAAAACGAACTTTGTACTTTGCTATGAAGTTCCACCAGGAATGAGTTTTTATGCAAAAACTGTCTATTTCAACTAACTTTGTCCATCCAAAACGAACTTTGTACTCTGCTATGAAGTTCCACCAGGAATGAGTTTTCATGCAAAAACTGTCTATTTCAACTAAATTGATCCATCCAAAACGAACTTTGTACTTTGCTATGAAGTTCCACCAGGAATGAGTTTTCATGCAAAAACTGTCTATTTCAACTAAATTGATCCATCCAAAACGAACTTTGTACTTTGCTATGAAGTTCCACCAGGAATGAGTTTTCATGCAAAAACTGTCTATTTCAACTAACTTTGTCCATCTAAAACGAACTTTGTACTTTGCTATGAAGTTCTACCAGGAATGAGTTTTCATGCAAAAACTGTCTATTTCAACTTAATTCGTCCATCTGATTCGAACTTTGTACTTTGCTATGAAGTTCCACCAGGAATGAGTTTTCATACAAAAACTGTCTATTTCAACTTAATTCGTCCATCCAAAACGAACTTTGTACTTTGCTATGAAGTTCCACCAGGAATGAGTTTTCATGCAAAAGCTGTCTATTTCAACTAAATTGATCCATCCAAAACGAACTTTGTACTTTGCTATGAAGTTCCACCAGGAATGAGTTTTCATGCAAAAACTGTCTATTTCAACTTAATTCGTCCATCTGATTCGAACTTTGTACTTTGCTATGAAGTTCCACCAGGAATGAGTTTTCATACAAAAACTGTCTATTTCAACTTAATTCGTCCATCCAAAACGAACTTTGTACTTTGCTATGAAGTTCCACCAGGAATGAGTTTTTATGCAAAAACTGTCTATTTCAACTAAATTGATCCATCCAAAACGAACTTTGTACTTTGCTATGAAGTTCCACCAGGAATGAGTTTTCATGCAAAAACTGTCTATTTCAACTAAATTGATCCATCCAAAACGAACTTTGTACTTTGCTATGAAGTTCCACCAGGAATGAGTTTTCATGCAAAAACTGTCTATTTCAACTAAATTGATCCATCCAAAACGAACTTTGTACTTTGCTATGAAGTTCCACCAGGAATGAGTTTTCATGCAAAAACTGTCTATTTCAACTAACTTTGTCCATCTGATTCGAACTTTGTACTTTGCTATGAAGTTCCACCAGGAATGAGTTTTCATACAAAAACTGTCTATTTCAACTAAATTGATCCATCCAAAACGAACTTTGTACTTTGCTATGAAGTTCCACCAGGAATGAGTTTTCATGCAAAAACTGTCTATTTCAACTAAATTGATCCATCCAAAACGAACTTTGTACTTTGCTATGAAGTTCCACCAGGAATGAGTTTTTATGCAAAAACTGTCTATTTCAACTAACTTTGTCCATCCACAACGAACTTTGTACTTTGCTATGAAGTTCCACCAGGAATGAGTTTTCATGCAAAAACTGTCTATTTCAACTTAATTCGTCCATCTGATTCGAACTTTGTACTTTGCTATGAAGTTCCACCAGGAATGAGTTTTCATACAAAAACTGTCTATTTCAACTTAATTCGTCCATCCAAAACGAACTTTGTACTTTGCTATGAAGTTCCACCAGGAATGAGTTTTCATGCAAAAACTGTCTATTTCAACTAAATTGATCCATCCAAAACGAACTTTGTACTTTGCTATGAAGTTCCACCAGGAATGAGTTTTTATGCAAAAACTGTCTATTTCAACTAACTTTGTCCATCCAAAACGAACTTTGTACTTTGCTATGAAGTTCCACCAGGAATGAGTTTTCATGCAAAAACTGTCTATTTCAACTTAATTCGTCCATCCAAAACGAACTTTGTACTTTGCTATGAAGTTCCACCAGGAATGAGTTTTCATGCAAAAACTGTCTATTTCAACTAAATTGATCCATCCAAAACGAACTTTGTACTTTGCTATGAAGTTCCACCAGGAATGAGTTTTCATGCAAAAACTGTCTATTTCAACTAAATTGATCCATCCAAAACGAACTTTGTACTTTGCTATGAAGTTCCACCAGGAATGAGTTTTCATGCAAAAACTGTCTATTTCAACTAAATTGATCCATCCAAAACGAACTTTGTACTTTGCTATGAAGTTCTACCAGGAATGAGTTTTCATACAAAAACTGTCTATTTCAACTTAATTCGTCCATCCAAAACGAACTTTGTACTTTGCTATGAAGTTCTACCAGGAATGAGTTTTCATGCAAAAACTGTCTATTTCAACTAACTTTGTCCATCCAAAACGAACTTTGTACTTTGCTATGAAGTTCCACCAGGAATGAGTTTTCATGCAAAAACTGTCTATTTCAACTAACTTTGTCCATCCAAAACGAACTTTGTACTTTGCTATGAAGTTCCACCAGGAATGAGTTTTCATGCAAAAACTGTCTATTTCAACTAACTTTGTCCATCCAAAACGAACTTTGTACTTTGCTATGAAGTTCCACCAGGAATGAGTTTTCATGCAAAAACTGTCTATTTCAACTAACTTTGTCCATCCAAAACGAACTTTGTACTTTGCTATGAAGTTCCACCAGGAATGAGTTTTTATGCAAAAACTGTCTATTTCAACTAACTTTGTCCATCCAAAACGAACTTTGTACTTTGCTATGAAGTTCTACCAGGAATGAGTTTTCATGCAAAAACTGTCTATTTCAACTAACTTTGTCCATCCAAAACGAACTTTGTACTTTGCTATGAAGTTCCACCAGGAATGAGTTTTCATGCAAAAACTGTCTATTTCAACTAAATTGATCCATCCAAAACGAACTTTGTACTTTGCTATGAAGTTCCACCAGGAATGAGTTTTTATGCAAAATCTGTCTATTTCAACTAACTTTGTCCATCCAAAACGAACTTTGTACTTTGCTATGAAGTTCCACCAGGAATGAGTTTTCATGCAAAAACTGTCTATTTCAACTAACTTTGTCCATCCAAAACGAACTTTGTACTTTGCTATGAAGTTCCACCAGGAATGAGTTTTCATGCAAAAACTGTCTATTTTAACTAAATTGATCCATCCAAAACGAACTTTGTACTTTGCTATGAAGTTCCACCAGGAATGAGTTTTCATGCAAGAACTGTCTATTTCAACTAAATTGATCCATCCGAAACGAACTTTGTACTTTGCTATGAAGTTCCACCAGGAATGAGTTTTTATGCAAAAACTGTCTATTTCAACTAACTTTGTCCATCCAAAACGAACTTTGTACTTTGCTATGAAGTTCCACCAGGAATGAGTTTTCATGCAAAAACTGTCTATTTCAACTAACTTTGTCCATCCAAAACGAACTTTGTACTTTGCTATGAAGTTCCACCAGGAATGAGTTTTCATGCAAAAACTGTCTATTTCAACTAAATTGATCCATCCAAAACGAACTTTGTACTTTGCTATGAAGTTCCACCAGGAATGAGTTTTCATGCAAGAACTGTCTATTTCAACTAAATTGATCCATCCGAAACGAACTTTGTACTTTGCTATGAAGTTCCACCAGGAATGAGTTTTTATGCAAAAACTGTCTATTTCAACTAACTTTGTCCATCCAAAACGAACTTTGTACTTTGCTATGAAGTTCCACCAGGAATGAGTTTTCATGCAAAAACTGTCTATTTCAACTAACTTTGTCCATCCAAAACGAACTTTGTACTTTGCTATGAAGTTCCACCAGGAATGAGTTTTTATGCAAAAACTGTCTATTTCAACTAACTTTGTCCATCCAAAACGAACTTTGTACTTTGCTATGAAGTTCCACCAGGAATGAGTTTTCATGCAAAAACTGTCTATTTCAACTAACTTTGTCCATCCAAAACGAACTTTGTACTTTGCTATGAAGTTCCACCAGGAATGAGTTTTCATGCAAAAACTGTCTATTTCAACTAAATTGATCCATCCAAAACGAACTTTGTACTTTGCTATGAAGTTCCACCAGGAATGAGTTTTTATGCAAAAACTGTCTATTTCAACTAACTTTGTCCATCCAAAACGAACTTTGTACTTTGCTATGAAGTTCCACCAGGAATGAGTTTTCATGCAAAAACTGTCTATTTCAACTAACTTTGTCCATCCAAAACGAACTTTGTACTTTGCTATGAAGTTCCACCAGGAATGAGTTTTCATGCAAAAACTGTCTATTTCAACTAAATTGATCCATCCAAAACGAACTTTGTACTTTGCTATGAAGTTCCACCAGGAATGAGTTTTTTATGCAAAAACTGTCTATTTCAACTAACTTTGTCCATCCAAAACGAACTTTGTACTTTGCTATGAAGTTCCACCAGGAATGAGTTTTCATGCAAAAACTGTCTATTTCAACTAACTTTGTCCATCCAAAACGAACTTTGTACTATGCTATGAAGTTCCACCAGTAATGAGTTTTCATGCAAAAACTGTCTATTTCAACTAAATTGATCCATCCAAAACGAACTTTGTACTTTGCTATGAAGTTCCACCAGGAATGAGTTTTTATGCAAAAACTGTCTATTTCAACTAACTTTGTCCATCCAAAACGAACTTTGTACTTTGCTATGAAGTTCCACCAGGAATGAGTTTTCATGCAAAAACTGTCTATTTCAACTAACTTTGTCCATCCAAAACGAACTTTGTACTTTGCTATGAAGTTCCACCAGGAATGAGTTTTCATGCAAAAACTGTCTATTTCAACTAACTTTGTCCATCCAAAACGAACTTTGTACTTTGCTATGAAGTTCCACCAGGAATGAGTTTTTATGCAAAAACTGTCTATTTCAACTAACTTTGTCCATCGAAAACGAACTTTGTACTTTGCTATGAAGTTCCACCAGGAATGAGTTTTCATGCAAAAACTGTCTATTTCAACTAACTTTGTCCATCCAAAACGAACTTTGTACTTTGCTATGAAGTTCCACCAGGAATGAGTTTTCATGCAAAAACTGTCTATTTCAACTAAATTGATCCATCCAAAACGAACTTTGTACTTTGCTATGAAGTTCCACCAGGAATGAGTTTTTATGCAAAAACTGTCTATTTCAACTAACTTTGTCCATCCAAAACGAACTTTGTACTTTGCTATGAAGTTCCACCAGGAATGAGTTTTCATGCAAAAACTGTCTATTTCAACTAAATTGATCCATCCAAAACGAACTTTGTACTTTGCTATGAAGTTCCACCAGGAATGAGTTTTTATGCAAAAACTGTCTATTTCAACTAACTTTGTCCATCCAAAACGAACTTTGTACTTTGCTATGAAGTTCCACCAGGAATGAGTTTTCATGCAAAAACTGTCTATTTCAACTAACTTTGTCCATCCAAAACGAACTTTGTACTTTGCTATGAAGTTCCACCAGGAATGAGTTTTTATGCAAAAACTGTCTATTTCAACTAACTTTGTCCATCCAAAACGAACTTTGTACTTTGCTATGAAGTTCCACCAGGAATGAGTTTTCATGCAAAAACTGTCTATTTCAACTAAATTGATCCATCCAAAACGAACTTTGTACTTTGCTATGAAGTTCCACCAGGAATGAGTTTTCATGCAAAAACTGTCTATTTCAACTAAATTGATCCATCCAAAACGAACTTTGTACTTTGCTATGAAGTTCCACCAGGAATGAGTTTTTATGCAAAAACTTCTATTTCAACTAACTTTGTCCATCCAAAACGAACTTTGTACTTTGCTATGAAGTTCCACCAGGAATGAGTTTTCATGCAAAAACTGTCTATTTCAACTAACTTTGTCCATCCAAAACGAACTTTGTACTTTGCTATGAAGTTCCACCAGGAATGAGTTTTCATGCAAAAACTGTCTATTTCAACTAAATTGATCCATCCAAAACGAACTTTGTACTTTGCTATGAAGTTCCACCAGGAATGAGTTTTTATGCAAAAACTGTCTATTTCAACTAACTTTGTCCATCCAAAACGAACTTTGTACTTTGCTATGAAGTTCCACCAGGAATGAGTTTTCATGCAAAAACTGTCTATTTCAACTAACTTTGTCCATCCAAAACGAACTTTGTACTTTGCTATGAAGTTCCACCAGGAATGAGTTTTCATGCAAAAACTGTCTATTTCAACTAAATTGATCCATCCAAAACGAACTTTGTACTTTGCTATGAAGTTCCACCAGGAATGAGTTTTCATGCAAAAACTGTCTATTTCAACTAACTTTGTCCATCCAAAACGAACTTTGTACTTTGCTATGAAGTTCCACCAGGAATGAGTTTTCATGCAAAAACTGTCTATTTCAACTAAATTGATCCATCCAAAACGAACTTTGTACTTTGCTATGAAGTTCCACCAGGAATGAGTTTTCATGCAAAAACTGTCTATTTCAACTAAATTGATCCATCCAAAACGAACTTTGTACTTTGCTATGAAGTTCCACCAGGAATGAGTTTTTATGCAAAAACTGTCTATTTCAACTAAATTGATCCATCCAAAACGAACTTTGTACTTTGCTATGAAGTTCCACCAGGAATGAGTTTTCATGCAAAAACTGTCTATTTCAACTAACTTTGTCCATCCAAAACGAACTTTGTACTTTGCTATGAAGTTCCACCAGGAATGAGTTTTCATGCAAAAACTGTCTATTTCAACTAACTTTGTCCATCCAAAACGAACTTTGTACTTTGCTATGAAGTTCCACCAGGAATGAGTTTTTATGCAAAAACTGTCTATTTCAACTAACTTTGTCCATCCAAAACGAACTTTGTACTTTGCGATGAAGTTCCACCAGGAATGAGTTTTCATGCAAAAACTGTCTATTTCAACTAACTTTGTCCATCCAAAACGAACTTTGTACTTTGCTATGAAGTTCCACCAGGAATGAGTTTTTATGCAAAAACTGTCTATTTCAACTAACTTTGTCCATCCAAAACGAACTTTGTACTTTGCTATGAAGTTCCACCAGGAATGAGTTTTCATGCAAAAACTGTCTATTTCAACTAAATTGATCCATCCAAAACGAACTTTGTACTTTGCTATGAAGTTCCACCAGGAATGAGTTTTTATGCAAAAACTGTCTATTTCAACTAACTTTGTCCATCCAAAACGAACTTTGTACTTTGCTATGAAGTTCCACCAGGAATGAGTTTTCATGCAAAAACTGTCTATTTCAACTAACTTTGTCCATCCAAAACGAACTTTGTACTTTGCTATGAAGTTCCACCAGGAATGAGTTTTCATGCAAAAACTGTCTATTTTAACTAAATTGATCCATCCAAAACGAACTTTGTACTTTGCTGTGAAGTTCCACCAGGAATGAGTTTTCATGCAAAAACTGTCTATTTCAACTAACTTTGTCCATCCAAAACGAACTTTGTACTTTGCTATGAAGTTCCACCAGGAATGAGTTTTCATGCAAAAACTGTCTATTTCAACTAACTTTGTCCATCCAAAACGAACTTTGTACTTTGCTATGAAGTTCCACCAGGAATGAGTTTTTATGCAAAAACTGTCTATTTCAACTAACTTTGTCCATCCAAAACGAACTTTGTACTTTGCTATGAAGTTCCACCAGGAATGAGTTTTCATGCAAAAACTGTCTATTTCAACTAACTTTGTCCATCCAAAACGAACTTTGTACTTTGCTATGAAGTTCCACCAGGAATGAGTTTACATGCAAAAACTGTCTATTTCAACTAAATTGATCCATCCAAAACGAACTTTGTACTTTGCTATGAAGTTCCACCAGGAATGAGTTTTCATGCAAAAACTGTCTATTTTAACTAACTTTGTCCATCCAAAACGAACTTTGTACTTTGCTACGAGATTCCACCAGGAATGAGTTTTCATGCAAAAACTGTCTATTTCAACTAACTTTGTCCATCCAAAACGAACTTTGTACTTTGCTGTGAAGTTCCACCAGGAATGAGTTTTCATGCAAAAACTGTCTATTTCAACTTAATTCGTCCATCTGATTCGTACTTTGTACTTTGCTATGAAGTTCCACCAGGAATGAGTTTTCATGCAAAAACTGTCTATTTCAACTAACTTTGTCCATCCAAAACGAACTTTGTACTTTGAAGTTCCACCACACCAGGAATGAGTTTTCATGCAAAAACTGTCTATTTCAACTAATTTGATCCATCCAAAACGAACTTTGTACTTTGCTATGAAGTTCCACCAGGAATGAGTTTTTATGCAAAAACTGTCTATTTCAACTAACTTTGTCCATCCAAAACGAACTTTGTACTTTGCTATGAAGTTCCACCAGGAATGAGTTTTCATGCAAAACCTGTCTATTTCAACTAACTTTGTCCATCCAAAACGAACTTTGTACTTTGCTATGAAGTTCCACCAGGAATGAGTTTTCATTCAAAAACTGTCTATTTCAACTAACTTTGTCCATCCAAAACGAACTTTGTACTTTGCTATGAAGTTCCACCAGGAATGAGTTTTCATGCAAAAACTGTCTATTTCAACTAACTTTGTCCATCCAAAACGAACTTTGTACTTTGCTATGAAGTTCCACCAGGAATGAGTTTTCATGCAAAAACTGTCTATTTCAACTAACTTTGTCCATCCAAAACGAACTTTGTACTTTGCTATGAAGTTCCACCAGGAATGAGTTTTCATGCAAAAACTGTCTATTTCAACTAACTTTGTCCATCCAAAACGAACTTTGTACTTTGCTATGAAGTTCCACCAGGAATGAGTTTTCATGCAAAAACTGTCTATTTCAACTAACTTTGTCCATCCAAAACGAACTTTGTACTTTGCTATGAAGTTCCACCAGGAATGAGTTTTCATGCAAAAACTGTCTATTTCAACTAACTTTGTCCATCCAAAACGAACTTTGTACTTTGCTATGAAGTTCCACCAGGAATGAGTTTTCATGCAAAAACTGTCTATTTCAACTAACTTTGTCCATCCAAAACGAACTTTGTACTTTGCTATGAAGTTCCACCAGGAATGAGTTTTATGCAAAAACTGTCTATTTCAACTAACTTTGTCCATCCAAAACGAACTTTGTACTTTGCTATGAAGTTCCACCAGGAATGAGTTTTCATGCAAAAACTGTCTATTCAACTAACTTTGTCCATCCAAAACGAACTTTGTACTTTGCTATGAAGTTCCACCAGGAATGAGTTTTTATGCAAAAACTGTCTATTTCAACTAACTTTGTCCATCCAAAACGAACTTTGTACTTTGCTATGAAGTTCCACCAGGAATGAGTTTTTCATGCAAAAACTGTCTATTTCAACTAACTTTGTCCATCCAAAACGAACTTTGTACTTTGCTATGAAGTTCCACCAGGAATGAGTTTTTATGCAAAAACTGTCTATTTCAACTTACTTTGTCCATCCAAAACGAACTTTGTACTTTGCTATGAAGTTCCACCAGGAATGAGTTTTCATGCAAAAACTGTCTATTTCAACTAACTTTGTCCATCCAAAACGAACTTTGTACTTTGCTATGAAGTTCCACCAGGAATGAGTTTTCATGCAAAAACTGTCTATTTCAACTAACTTTGTCCATCCAAAACGAACTTTGTACTTTGCTATGAAGTTCCACCAGGAATGAGTTTTCATGCAAAAACTGTCTATTTCAACTTACTTTGTCCATCCAAAACGAACTTTGTACTTTGCTATGAAGTTCCACCAGGAATGAGTTTTCATGCAAAAACTGTCTATTTCAACTAACTTTGTCCATCCAAAACGAACTTTGTACTTTGCTATGAAGTTCCACCAGGAATGAGTTTTTATGCAAAAACTGTCTATTTCAACTAACTTTGTCCATCCAAAACGAACTTTGTACTTTGCTATGAAGTTCCACCAGGAATGAGTTTTCATGCAAAAACTGTCTATTTCAACTAAATTGATCCATCCAAAACGAACTTTGTACTTTGCTATGAAGTTCCACCAGGAATGAGTTTTCATGCAAAAACTGTCTATTTCAACTAACTTTGTCCATCCAAAACGAACTTTGTACTTTGCTATGAAGTTCCACCAGGAATGAGTTTTCATGCAAAAACTGTCTATTTCAACTAACTTTGTCCATCCAACACGAACTTTGTACTTTGCTATGAAGTTCCACCAGGAATGAGTTTTTATGCAAAAACTGTCTATTTCAACTTACTTTGTCCATCCAAAACGAACTTTGTACTTTGCTATGAAGTTCCACCAGGAATGAGTTTTCATGCAAAAACTGTCTATTTCAACTAACTTTGTCCATCCAAAACGAACTTTGTACTTTGCTATGAAGTTCCACCAGGAATGAGTTTTCATGCAAAAACTGTCTATTTCAACTAACTTTGTCCATCCAAAACGAACTTTGTACTTTGCTATGAAGTTCCACCAGGAATGAGTTTTTATGCAAAAACTGTCTATTTCAACTAACTTTGTCCATCCAAAACGAACTTTGTACTTTGCTATGAAGTTCCACCAGGAATGAGTTTTCATGCAAAAACTGTCTATTTCAACTAACTTTGTCCATCCAAAACGAACTTTGTACTTTGCTATGAAGTTCCACCAGGAATGAGTTTTCATGCAAAAACTGTCTATTTCAACTAAATTGATCCATCCAAAACGAACTTTGTACTTTGCTATGAAGTTCCACCAGGAATGAGTTTTTATGCAAAAACTGTCTATTTCAACTAACTTTGTCCATCCAAAACGAACTTTGTACTTTGCTATGAAGTTCCACCAGGAATGAGTTTTTATGCAAAAACTGTCTATTTCAACTAACTTGAGGAGTAGGAATGAGTTTTCATGCAAAAACTGTCTATTTCAACTAACTTTGTCTATCCAAAACGAACTTTGTACTTTGCTATGAAGTTCCACCAGGAATGAGTTTTTATGCAAAAACTGTCTATTTCAACTAACTTTGTCCATCGAAAACGAACTTTGTACTTTGCTATGAAGTTCCACCAGGAATGAGTTTTCATGCAAAAACTGTCTATTTCAACTAACTTTGTCCATCCAAAACGAACTTTGTACTTTGCTATGAAGTTCCACCAGGAATGAGTTTTCATGCAAAAACTGTCTATTTCAACTAACTTTGTCCATCCAAAACGAACTTTGTACTTTGCTATGAAGTTCCACCAGGAATGAGTTTTTATGCAAAAACTGTCTATTTCAACTAACTTTGTCCATCCAAAACGAACTTTGTACTTTGCTATGAAGTTCCACCAGGAATGAGTTTTCATGCAAAAACTGTCTATTTCAACTAACTTTGTCCATCCAAAACGAACTTTGTACTTTGCTATGAAGTTCCACCAGGAATGAGTTTACATGCAAAAACTGTCTATTTCAACTAAATTGATCCATCCAAAACGAACTTTGTACTTTGCTATGAAGTTCCACCAGGAATGAGTTTTCATGCAAAAACTGTCTATTTCAACTAACTTTGTCCATCCAAAACGAACTTTGTACTTTGCTATGAAGTTCCACCAGGAATGAGTTTTCATGCAAAAACTGTCTATTTCAACTAACTTTGTCCATCCAAAACGAACTTTGTACTTTGCTATGAAGTTCCACCAGGAATGAGTTTTCATGCAAAAACTGTCTATTTCAACTGAATTGATCCATCCAAAACGAACTTTGTACTTTGCTATGAAGTTCCACCAGGAATGAGTTTTCATGCAAAAACTGTCTATTTCAACTAACTTTGTCCATCCAAAACGAACTTTGTACTTTGCTATGAAGTTCCACCAGGAATGAGTTTTCATGCAAAAACTGTCTATTTCAACTAACTTTGTCCATCCAAAACGAACTTTGTACTTTGCTATGAAGTTCCACCAGGAATGAGTTTTCATGCAAAAACTGTCTATTTCAACTAACTTTGTCCATCCAAAACGAACTTTGTACTTTGCTATGAAGTTCCACCAGGAATGAGTTTTCATGCAAAAACTGTCTATTTCAACTAACTTTGTCCATCCAAAACGAACTTTGTACTTTGCTATGAAGTTCCACCAGGAATGAGTTTTCATGCAAAAACTGTCTATTTCAACTAACTTTGTCCATCCAAAACGAACTTTGTACTTTGCTATGAAGTTCCACCAGGAATGAGTTTTCATGCAAAAACTGTCTATTTCAACTTAATTCGTCCATCCAAAACGAACTTTGTACTTTGCTATGAAGTTCCACCAGGAATGAGTTTTCATGCAAAAACTGTCTATTTCAACTAACTTTGTCCATCCAAAACGAACTTTGTACTTTGCTATGAAGTTCCACCAGGAATGAGTTTTCATGCAAAAACTGTCTATTTCAACTAACTTTGTCCATCCAAAACGAACTTTGTACTTTGCTATGAAGTTCCACCAGGAATGAGTTTTCATGCAAAAACTGTCTATTTCAACTAACTTTGTCCATCCAAAACGAACTTTGTACTTTGCTATGAAGTTCCACCAGGAATGAGTTTTCATGCAAAAACTGTCTTTTTTAACTAACTTTGTCCATCCAAAACGAACTTTGTACTTTGCTATGAAGTTCCACCAGGAATGAGTTTTCATGCAAAAACTGTCTATTTCAACTAACTTTGTCCATCCAAAACGAACTTTGTACTTTGCTATGAAGTTCCACCAGGAATGAGTTTTTATGCAAAAACTGTCTTTTTTAACTAACTTTGTCCATCCAAAACAAACTTTGTACTTTGCTATGAAGTTCCACCAGGAATGAGTTTTTATGCAAAAACTGTCTATTTCAACTTAATTCGTCCATCCAAAACGAACTTTGTACTTTGCTATGAAGTTCCACCAGGAATGAGTTTTCATGCAAAAACTGTCTATTTAAACTAAATTGATCCATCCAAAACGAACTTTGTACTTTGCTATGAAGTTCCACCAGGAATGAGTTTTCATGCAAAAACTGTCTATTTCAACTAAATTGATCCATCCAAAACGAACTTTGTACTTTGCTATGACGTTCCACCAGGAATGAGTTTTCATGCAAAAACTGTCTATTTCAACTAAATTGATCCATCCAAAACGAACTTTGTACTTTGCTATGAAGTTCCACCAGGAATGAGTTTTCATGCAAAAACTGTCTATTTCAACTAACTTTGTCCATCCAAAACGAACTTTGTACTTTGCTATGAAGTTCCACCAGGAATGAGTTTTCATGCAAAAACTGTCTATTTCAACTAACTTTGTCCATCCAAAACGAACTTTGTACTTTGCTATGAAGTTCCACCAGGAATGAGTTTTCATGCAAAATCTGTCTATTTCAACTAACTTTGTCCATCCAAAACGAACTTTGTACTTTGCTATGAAGTTCCACCAGGAATGAGTTTTCATGCAAAAACTGTCTTTTTCAACTAACTTTGTCCATCCAAAACGAACTTTGTACTTTGCTATGAAGTTCCACCAGGAATGAGTTTTCATGCAAAAACTGTCTATTTCAACTAAATTGATCCATCCAAAACGAACTTTGTACTTTGCTATGAAGTTCCACCAGGAATGAGTTTTTATGCAAAAACTGTCTATTTCAACTAAATTCGTCCATCCGATACGAACTTTGTACTTTGCTATGAAGTTCCACCAGGAATGAGTTTTCATGCAAAAACTGTCTATTTCAACTAACTTCGTGCATCCAAAACGAACTTTGTACTTTGCTATGAAGTTCCACCAGGAATGAGTTTTCATGCAAAAACTGTCTATTTCAACTAACTTTGTCCATCCAAAACGAACTTTGTACTTTGCTATGAAGTTCCACCAGGAATGAGTTTTCATGCAAAAACTGTCTTTTTCAACTAACTTTGTCCATCCAAAACGAACTTTGTACTTTGCTATGAAGTTCCACCAGGAATGAGTTTTCATGCAAAAACTGTCTATTTCAACTAAATTGATCCATCCAAAACGAACTTTGTACTTTGCTATGAAGTTCCACCAGGAATGAGTTTTTATGCAAAAACTGTCTATTTCAACTAACTTTGTCCATCCAAAACGAACTTTGTACTTTGCTATGAAGTTCCACCAGGAATGAGTTTTCATGCAAAAACTGTCTATTTCAACTAACTTTGTCCATCCAAAACGAACTTTGTACTTTGCTATGAAGTTCCACCAGGAATGAGTTTTCATGCAAAAACTGTCTATTTCAACTAACTTTGTCCATCCAAAACGAACTTTGTACTTTGCTATGAAGTTCCACCAGGAATGAGTTTTCATGCAAAAACTGTCTATTTCAACTAACTTTGTCCATCCAAAACGAACTTTGTACTTTGCTATGAAGTTCCACCAGGAATGAGTTTTTATGCAAAAACTGTCTATTTCAACTAACTTTGTCCATCGAAAACGAACTTTGTACTTTGCTATGAAGTTCCACCAGGAATGAGTTTTCATGCAAAAACTGTCTATTTCAACTAACTTTGTCCATCCAAAACGAACTTTGTACTTTGCTATGAAGTTCCACCAGGAATGAGTTTTCATGCAAAAACTGTCTATTTCAACTAAATTGATCCATCCAAAACGAACTTTGTACTTTGCTATGAAGTTCCACCAGGAATGAGTTTTCATGCAAAAACTGTCTATTTCAACTAACTTTGTCCATCCAAAACGAACTTTGTACTTTGCTATGAAGTTCCACCAGGAATGAGTTTTCATGCAAAAACTGTCTATTTCAACTAACTTCGTGCATCCGTTACGAACTTTGTACTTTGCTATGAAGTTCCACCAGGAATGAGTTTTCATGCAAAAACTGTCTTTTTCAACTAACTTTGTCCATCCAAAACGAACTTTGTACTTTGCTATGAAGTTCCACCAGGAATGAGTTTTCATGCAAAAACTGTCTATTTCAACTAAATTGATCCATCCAAAACGAACTTTGTACTTTGCTATGAAGTTCCACCAGGAATGAGTTTTCATGCAAAAACTGTCTATTTCAACTAAATTGATCCATCCAAAACGAACTTTGTACTTTGCTATGAAGTTCCACCAGGAATGAGTTTTTATGCAAATACTGTCTATTTCAACTTAATTCGTCCATCCAAAACGAACTTTGTACTTTGCTATGAAGTTCCACCAGGAATGAGTTTTCATGCAAAAACTGTCTATTTCAACTAACTTTGTCCATCCAAAACGAACTTTGTACTTTGCTATGAAGTTCCACCAGGAATGAGTTTTCATGCAAAAACTGTCTATTTCAACTAAATTGATCCATCCAAAACGAACTTTGTACTTTGCTATGAAGTTCCACCAGGAATGAGTTTTTATGCAAATACTGTCTATTTCAACTTAATTCGTCCATCCAAAACGAACTTTGTACTTTGCTATGAAGTTCCACCAGGAATGAGTTTTCATGCAAAAACTGTCTATTTCAACTAACTTTGTCCATCCAAAACGAACTTTGTACTTTGCTATGAAGTTCCACCAGGAATGAGTTTTCATGCAAAAACTGTCTATTTCAACTAAATTGATCCATCCAAAACGAACTTTGTACTTTGCTATGAAGTTCCACCAGGAATGAGTTTTCATGCAAAAACTGTCTATTTCAACTAAATTGATCCATCCAAAACGAACTTTGTACTTTGCTATGAAGTTCCACCAGGAATGAGTTTTTATGCAAATACTGTCTATTTCAACTTAATTCGTCCATCCAAAACGAACTTTGTACTTTGCTATGAAGTTCCACCAGGAATGAGTTTTCATGCAAAAACTGTCTATTTCAACTAACTTTGTCCATCCAAAACGAACTTTGTACTTTGCTATGAAGTTCCACCAGGAATGAGTTTTCATGCAAAAACTGTCTATTTCAACTAAATTGATCCATCCAAAACGAACTTTGTACTTTGCTATGAAGTTCCACCAGGAATGAGTTTTCATGCAAATACTGTCTATTTCAACTTAATTCGTCCATCCAAAACGAACTTTGTACTTTGCTATGAAGTTCCACCAGGAATGAGTTTTCATGCAAAAACTGTCTATTTCAACTAACTTTGTCCATCCAAAACGAACTTTGTACTTTGCTATGAAGTTCCACCAGGAATGAGTTTTCATGCAAAAACTGTCTATTTCAACTAACTTTGTCCATCCAAAACGAACTTTGTACTTTGCTATGAAGTTCCACCAGGAATGAGTTTTCATGCAAAAACTGTCTATTTCAACTAACTTTGTCCATCTGATTCGAACTTTGTACTTTGCTATGAAGTTCCACCAGGAATGAGTTTTTATGCAAAAACTGTCTATTTCAACTAACTTTGTCCATCCAAAACGAACTTTGTACTTTGCTATGAAGTTCTACCAGGAATGAGTTTTCATGCAAAAACTGTCTATTTCAACTTAATTGATCCATCCAAAACGAACTTTGTACTTTGCTATGAAGTTCCACCAGGAATGAGTTTTCATGCAAAAACTGTCTATTTCAACTAACTTTGTCCATCCAAAACGAACTTTGTACTTTGCTATGAAGTTCCACCAGGAATGAGTTTTTATGCAAAAACTGTCTATTTCAACTAACTTTGTCCATCCAAAACGAACTTTGTACTTTGCTATGAAGTTCCACCAGGAATGAGTTTTCATGCAAAAACTGTCTATTTCAACTAACTTTGTCCATCTGATTCGAACTTTGTACTTTGCTATGAAGTTCCACCAGGAATGAGTTTTCATACAAAAACTGTCTATTTCAACTTAATTCGTCCATCCAAAACGAACTTTGTACTTTGCTATGAAGTTCCACCAGGAATGAGTTTTCATGCAAAAACTGTCTATTTCAACTAACTTTGTCCATCCAAAACGAACTTTGTACTTTGCTATGAAGTTCCACCAGAATGAGTTTTCATGCAAAAACTGTCTATTTCAACTAAATTGATCCATCCAAAACGAACTTTGTACTTTGCTATGAAGTTCCACCAGGAATGAGTTTTTATGCAAAAACTGTCTATTTCAACTAAATTCGTCCATCCGATACGAACTTTGTACTTTGCTATGAAGTTCCACCAGGAATGAGTTTTCATGCAAAAACTGTCTATTTCAACTAACTTCGTGCATCCGTTACGAACTTTGTACTTTGCTATGAAGTTCCACCAGGAATGAGTTTTCATGCAAAAACTGTCTATTTCAACTAAATTGATCCATCCAAAACGAACTTTGTACTTTGCTATGAAGTTCCACCAGGAATGAGTTTTCATGCAAAAACTGTCTATTTCAACTAAATTGATCCATCCAAAACGAACTTTGTACTTTGCTATGAAGTTCCACCAGGAATGAGTTTTTATGCAAAAACTGTCTATTTCAACTAAATTCGTCCATCCGATACGAACTTTGTACTTTGCTATGAAGTTCCACCAGGAATGAGTTTTCATGCAAAAACTGTCTATTTCAACTAACTTTGTCCATCCAAAACGAACTTTGTACTTTGCTATGAAGTTCCACCAGGAATGAGTTTTCATGCAAAAACTGTCTATTTCAACTAAATTGATCCATCCAAAACGAACTTTGTACTTTGCTATGAAGTTCCACCAGGAATGAGTTTTCATGCAAAAACTGTCTATTTCAACTAAATTGATCCATCCAAAACGAACTTTGTACTTTGCTATAAAGTTCCACCAGGAATGAGTTTTTATGCAAAAACTGTCTATTTCAACTAACTTTGTCCATCCAAAACGAACTTTGTACTTTGCTATGAAGTTCCACCAGGAATGAGTTTTCATGCAAAAACTGTCTATTTCTACTAAATTGATCCATCCAAAACGAACTTTGTACTTTGCTATGAAGTTCCACCAGGAATGAGTTTTCATGCAAAAAACTGTCTATTTCAACTAACTTTGTCCATCCAAAACGAACTTTGTACTTTGCTATGAAGTTCCACCAGGAATGAGTTTTCATGCAAAAACTGTCTTTTTTAACTAACTTTGTCCATCCAAAACAAACTTTGTACTTTGCTATGAAGTTCCACCAGGAATGAGTTTTCATGCAAAAACTGTCTATTTCAACTAACTTTGTCCATCCAAAACGAACTTTGTACTTTGCTATGAAGTTCCACCAGGAATGAGTTTTCATGCAAAAACTGTCTATTTCAACTAACTTTGTCCATCCAAAACGAACTTTGTACTTTGCTATGAAGTTCCACCAGGAATGAGTTTTCATGCAAAAACTGTCTATTTCAACTAACTTTGTCCATCCAAAACGAACTTTGTACTTTGCTATGAAGTTCCACCAGGACTGAGTTTTCATGCAAAAACTGTCTATTTCAACTAACTTTGTCCATCCAAAACGAACTTTGTACTTTGCTATGAAGTTCCACCAGGAATGAGTTTTCATGCAAGAACTGTCTATTTCAACTAAATTGATCCATCCAAAACGAACTTTGTACTTTGCTATGAAGTTCCACCAGGAATGAGTTTTTATGCAAAAACTGTCTATTTCAACTAAATTCGTCCATCCGATACGAACTTTGTACTTTGCTATGAAGTTCCACCAGGAATGAGTTTTCATGCAAAAACTGTCTATTTCAACTAACTTCGTGCATCCGTTACGAACTTTGTACTTTGCTATGAAGTTCCACCAGGAATGAGTTTTCATGCAAAAACTGTCTATTTCAACTAAATTGATCCATCCAAAACGAACTTTGTACTTTGCTATGAAGTTCCACCAGGAATGAGTTTTTATGCAAATACTGTCTATTTCAACTTAATTCGTCCATCCAAAACGAACTTTGTACTTTGCTATGAAGTTCCACCAGGAATGAGTTTTCATGCAAAAACTGTCTATTTCAACTAACTTTGTCCATCCAAAACGAACTTTGTACTTTGCTATGAAGTTCCACCAGGAATGAGTTTTCATGCAAAAACTGTCTATTTCAACTAAATTGATCCATCCAAAACGAACTTTGTACTTTGCTATGAAGTTCCACCAGGAATGAGTTTTTATGCAAAAACTGTCTATTTCAACTAAATTCGTCCATCCGATACGAACTTTGTACTTTGCTATGAAGTTCCACCAGGAATGAGTTTTCATGCAAAAACTGTCTATTTCAACTAAATTGATCCATCCAAAACGAACTTTGTACTTTGCTATGAAGTTCCACCAGGAATGAGTTTTCATGCAAAAACTGTCTATTTCAACTAAATTGATCCATCCAAAACGAACTTTGTACTTTGCTATGAAGTTCCACCAGGAATGAGTTTTCATGCAAAAACTGTCTATTTCAACTAACTTTGTCCATCCAAAACGAACTTTGTACTTTGCTATGAAGTTCCACCAGGAATGAGTTTTCATGCAAAAACTGTCTATTTCAACTAACTTTGTCCATCCAAAACGAACTTTGTACTTTGCTATGAAGTTCCACCAGGAATGAGTTTTCATGCAAAAACTGTCTATTTCAACTAACTTTGTCCATCCAAAACGAACTTTGTACTTTGCTATGAAGTTCCACCAGGAATGAGTTTTCATGCAAAAACTGTCTATTTCAACTAACTTTGTCCATCCAAAACGAACTTTGTACTTTGCTATGAAGTTCCACCAGGAATGAGTTTTCATGCAAAAACTGTCTATTTCAACTAACTTTGTCCATCCAAAACGAACTTTGTACTTTGCTATGAAGTTCCACCAGGAATGAGTTTTCATGCAAAAACTGTCTATTTCAACTAAATTGATCCATCCAAAACGAACTTTGTACTTTGCTATGAAGTTCCACCAGGAATGAGTTTTTATGCAAAAACTGTCTATTTCAACTAACTTTGTCCATCCAAAACGAACTTTGTACTTTGCTATGAAGTTCCACCAGGAATGAGTTTTCATGCAAAAACTGTCTATTTCAACTAACTTTGTCCATCCAAAACGAACTTTGTACTTTGCTATGAAGTTCCACCAGGAATGAGTTTTCATGCAAAAACTGTCTATTTCAACTAACTTTGTCCATCCAAAACGAACTTTGTACTTTGCTATGAAGTTCCACCAGGAATGAGTTTTCATGCAAAAACTGTCTATTGCAACTAAATTGATCCATCCAAAACGAACTTTGTACTTTGCTATGAAGTTCCACCAGGAATGAGTTTTTATGCAAAAACTGTCTATTTCAACTAACTTTGTCCATCCAAAACGAACTTTGTACTTTGCTATGAAGTTCCACCAGGAATGAGTTTTCATGCAAAAACTGTCTATTTCAACTAAATTGATCCATCCAAAACGAACTTTGTACTTTGCTATGAAGTTCCACCAGGAATGAGTTTTCATGCAAAAACTGTCTATTTCAACTAAATTGATCCATCCAAAACGAACTTTGTACTTTGCTATGAAGTTCCACCAGGAATGAGTTTTTATGCAAAAACTGTCTATTTCAACTAACTTTGTCCATCCAAAACCAACTTTGTACTTTGCTATGAAGTTCCACCAGGAATGAGTTTTCATGCAAAAACTGTCTATTTCAACTAACTTTGTCCATCCAAAACGAACTTTGTACTTTGCTATGAAGTTCCACCAGGAATGAGTTTTTATGCAAAAACTGTCTATTTCAACTAACTTTGTCCATCCAAAACGAACTTTGTACTTTGCTATGAAGTTCCACCAGGAATGAGTTTTCATGCAAAAACTGTCTATTTCAACTAACTTTGTCCATCCAAAACGAACTTTGTACTTTGCTATGAAGTTCCACCAGGAATGAGTTTTCATGCAAAAACTGTCTATTTCAACTAACTTTGTCCATCCAAAACGAACTTTGTACTTTGCTATGAAGTTCCACCAGGAATGAGTTTTCATGCAAAAACTGTCTATTTCAACTAACTTTGTCCATCCAAAACGAACTTTGTACTTTGCTATGAAGTTCCACCAGGAATGAGTTTTCATGCAAAAACTGTCTATTTCAACTAACTTTGTCCATCCAAAACGAACTTTGTACTTTGCTATGAAGTTCCACCAGGAATGAGTTTTCATGCAAAAACTGTCTATTTCAACTAAATTGATCCATCCAAAACGAACTTTGTACTTTGCTATGAAGTTCCACCAGGAATGAGTTTTTATGCAAAAACTGTCTATTTCAACTAACTTTGTCCATCCAAAACGAACTTTGTACTTTGCTATGAAGTTCCACCAGGAATGAGTTTTTATGCAAAAACTGTCTATTTCAACTAACTTTGTCCATCCAAAACGAACTTTGTACTTTGCTATGAAGTTCCACCAGGAATGAGTTTTCATGCAAAAACTATCTATTTCAACTAACTTTGTCCATCCAAAACGAACTTTGTACTTTGCTATGAAGTTCCACCAGGAATGAGTTTTCATGCAAAAACTGTCTTTTTCAACTAACTTTGTCCATCCAAAACGAACTTTGTACTTTGCTATGAAGTTCCACCAGGAATGAGTTTTCATGCAAAAACTGTCTATTTCAACTAAATTGATCCATCCAAAACGAACTTTGTACTTTGCTATGAAGTTCCACCAGGAATGAGTTTTTATGCAAAAACTGTCTATTTCAACTAACTTTGTCCATCCAAAACGAACTTTGTACTTTGCTATGAAGTTCCACCAGGAATGAGTTTTCATGCAAAAACTGTCTATTTCAACTAAATTGATCCATCCAAAACGAACTTTGTACTTTGCTATGAAGTTCCACCAGGAATGAGTTTTCATGCAAAAACTGTCTATTTCAACTAAATTGATCCATCCAAAACGAACTTTGTACTTTGCTATGAAGTTCACCAGGAATGAGTTTTTATGCAAAAACTGTCTATTTCAACTAACTTTGTCCATCCAAAACGAACTTTGTACTTTGCTATGAAGTTCCACCAGGAATGAGTTTTCATTCAAAAACTGTCTATTTCAACTAACTTTGTCCATCCAAAACGAACTTTGTACTTTGCTATGAAGTTCCACCAGGAATGAGTTTTTATGCAAAAACTGTCTATTTCAACTAACTTTGTCCATCCTAAACGAACTTTGTACTTTGCTATGAAGTTCCACCAGGAATGAGTTTTTCATGCAAAAACTTTCTATTTCAACTAACTTTGTCCATCCAAAACGAACTTTGTACTTTGCTATGAAGTTCCACCAGGAATGAGTTTTCATGCAAAAACTGTCTATTTCAACTAACTTTGTCCATCCAAAACGAACTTTGTACTTTGCTATGAAGTTCTACCAGGAATGAGTTTTTATGCAAAAACTGTCTATTTCAACTAACTTTGTCCATCCAAAACGAACTTTGTACTTTGCTATGAAGTTCCACCAGGAATGAGTTTTCATGCAAAAACTGTCTATTTCAACTAACTTTGTCCATCCAAAACGAACTTTGTACTTTGCTATGAAGTTCCACCAGGAATGAGTTTTCATGCAAAAACTGTCTATTTCAACTAAATTGATCCATCCAAAACGAACTTTGTACTTTGCTATGAAGTTCCACCAGGAATGAGTTTTTATGCAAAATCTGTCTATTTCAACTAACTTTGTCCATCCAAAACGAACTTTGTACTTTGCTATGAAGTTCCACCAGGAATGAGTTTTCATGCAAAAACTGTCTATTTCAACTAACTTTGTCCATCCAAAACGAACTTTGTACTTTGCTATGAAGTTCCACCAGGAATGAGTTTTCATGCAAAAAACTGTCTATTTTAACTAAATTGATCCATCCAAAACGAACTTTGTACTTTGCTATGAAGTTCCACCAGGAATGAGTTTTCATGCAAGAACTGTCTATTTCAACTAAATTGATCCATCCGAAACGAACTTTGTACTTTGCTATGAAGTTCCACCAGGAATGAGTTTTTATGCAAAAACTGTCTATTTCAACTAACTTTGTCCATCCAAAACGAACTTTGTACTTTGCTATGAAGTTCCACCAGGAATGAGTTTTCATGCAAAAACTGTCTATTTCAACTAACTTTGTCCATCCAAAACGAACTTTGTACTTTGCTATGAAGTTCCACCAGGAATGAGTTTTCATGCAAAAACTGTCTATTTCAACTAACTTTGTCCATCCAAAACGAACTTTGTACTTTGCTATGAAGTTCCACCAGGAATGAGTTTTTATGCAAAAACTGTCTATTTCAACTAACTTTGTCCATCCAAAACGAACTTTGTACTTTGCTATGAAGTTCCACCAGGAATGAGTTTTCATGCAAGAACTGTCTATTTCAACTAAATTGATCCATCCGAAACGAACTTTGTACTTTGCTATGAAGTTCCACCAGGACTGAGTTTTTATGCAAAAACTGTCTATTTCAACTAACTTTGTCCATCCAAAACGAACTTTGTACTTTGCTATGAAGTTCCACCAGGAATGAGTTTTCATGCAAAAACTGTCTATTTCAACTAACTTTGTCCATCCAAAACGAACTTGTACTTTGCTATGAAGTTCCACCAGGAATGAGTTTTCATGCAAAAACTGTCTATTTCAACTAACTTTGTCCATCCAAAACGAACTTTGTACTTTGCTATGAAGTTCCACCAGGAATGAGTTTTCATGCAAAAACTGTCTATTTCAACTAAATTGATCCATCCAAAACGAACTTTGTACTTTGCTATGAAGTTCCACCAGGAATGAGTTTTCATGCAAAAACTGTCTATTTCAACTAACTTTGTCCATCCAAAACGAACTTTGTACTTTGCTATGAAGTTCCACCAGGAATGAGTTTTCATGCAAAAACTGTCTATTTCAACTAACTTTGTCCATCGAAAACGAACTTTGTACTTTGCTATGAAGTTCCACCAGGAATGAGTTTTCATGCAAGAACTGTCTATTTCAACTAAATTGATCCATCCGAAACGAACTTTGTACTTTGCTATGAAGTTCCACCAGGAATGAGTTTTTATGCAAAAACTGTCTATTTCAACTAACTTTGTCCATCCAAAACGAACTTTGTACTTTGCTATGAAGTTCCACCAGGAATGAGTTTTCATGCAAAAACTGTCTATTTCAACTAACTTTGTCCATCCAAAACGAACTTTGTACTTTGCTATGAAGTTCCACCAGGAATGAGTTTTCATGCAAAAACTGTCTATTTCAACTAAATTGATCCATCCAAAACGAACTTTGTACTTTGCTATGAAGTTCCACCAGGAATGAGTTTTTATGCAAAAACTGTCTATTTCAACTAACTTTGTCCATCCAAAACGAACTTTGTACTTTGCTATGAAGTTCCACCAGGAATGAGTTTTCATGCAAAAACTGTCTATTTCAACTAACTTTGTCCATCCAAAACGAACTTTGTACTTTGCTATGAAGTTCCACCAGGAATGAGTTTTCATGCAAAAACTGTCTATTTCAACTAAATTGATCCATCCAAAACGAACTTTGTACTTTGCTATGAAGTTCCACCAGGAATGAGTTTTTATGCAAAAACTGTCTATTTCAACTAACTTTGTCCATCCAAAACGAACTTTGTACTTTGCTATGAAGTTCCACCAGGAATGAGTTTTCATGCAAAAACTGTCTATTTCAACTAACTTTGTCCATCCAAAACGAACTTTGTACTTTGCTATGAAGTTCCACCAGGAATGAGTTTTCATGCAAAAACTGTCTATTTCAACTAACTTTGTCCATCCAAAACGAACTTTGTACTTTGCTATGAAGTTCCACCAGGAATGAGTTTTTATGCAAAAACTGTCTATTTCAACTAACTTTGTCCATCGAAAACGAACTTTGTACTTTGCTATGAAGTTCCACCAGGAATGAGTTTTCATGCAAAAACTGTCTATTTCAACTAACTTTGTCCATCCAAAACGAACTTTGTACTTTGCTATGAAGTTCCACCAGGAATGAGTTTTCATGCAAAAACTGTCTATTTCAACTAAATTGATCCATCCAAAACGAACTTTGTACTTTGCTATGAAGTTCCACCAGGAATGAGTTTTTATGCAAAAACTGTCTATTTCAACTAACTTTGTCCATCCAAAACGAACTTTGTACTTTGCTATGAAGTTCCACCAGGAATGAGTTTTCATGCAAAAACTGTCTATTTCAACTAACTTTGTCCATCCAAAACGAACTTTGTACTTTGCTATGAAGTTCCACCAGGAATGAGTTTTTATGCAAAAACTGTCTATTTCAACTAACTTTGTCCATCCAAAACGAACTTTGTACTTTGCTATGAAGTTCCACCAGGAATGAGTTTTCATGCAAAAACTGTCTATTTCAACTAAATTGATCCATCCAAAACGAACTTTGTACTTTGCTATGACGTTCCACCAGGAATGAGTTTTCATGCAAAAACTGTCTATTTCAACTAAATTGATCCATCCAAAACGAACTTTGTACTTTGCTATGAAGTTCCACCAGGAATGAGTTTTTATGCAAAAACTTCTATTTCAACTAACTTTGTCCATCCAAAACGAACTTTGTACTTTGCTATGAAGTTCCACCAGGAATGAGTTTTCATGCAAAAACTGTCTATTTCAACTAACTTTGTCCATCCAAAACGAACTTTGTACTTTGCTATGAAGTTCCACCAGGAATGAGTTTTCATGCAAAAACTGTCTATTTCAACTAAATTGATCCATCCAAAACGAACTTTGTACTTTGCTATGAAGTTCCACCAGGAATGAGTTTTTATGCAAAAACTGTCTATTTCAACTAACTTTGTCCATCCAAAACGAACTTTGTACTTTGCTATGAAGTTCCACCAGGAATGAGTTTTCATGCAAAAACTGTCTATTTCAACTAACTTTGTCCATCCAAAACGAACTTTGTACTTTGCTATGAAGTTCCACCAGGAATCAGTTTTCATGCAAAAACTGTCTATTTCAACTAAATTGATCCATCCAAAACGAACTTTGTACTTTGCTATGAAGTTCCACCAGGAATGAGTTTTCATGCAAAAACTGTCTATTTCAACTAACTTTGTCCATCCAAAACGAACTTTGTACTTTGCTATGAAGTTCCACCAGGAATGAGTTTTCATGCAAAAACTGTCTATTTCAACTAAATTGATCCATCCAAAACGAACTTTGTACTTTGCTATGAAGTTCCACCAGGAATGAGTTTTCATGCAAAAACTGTCTATTTCAACTAAATTGATCCATCCAAAACGAACTTTGTACTTTGCTATGAAGTTCCACCAGGAATGAGTTTTTATGCAAAAACTGTCTATTTCAACTAAATTGATCCATCCAAAACGAACTTTGTACTTTGCTATGAAGTTCCACCAGGAATGAGTTTTCATGCAAAAACTGTCTATTTCAACTAACTTTGTCCATCCAAAACGAACTTTGTTCTTTGCTATGAAGTTCCACCAGGAATGAGTTTTCATGCAAAAACTGTCTTTTTCAACTAACTTTGTCCATCCAAAACGAACTTTGTACTTTGCTATGAAGTTCCACCAGGAATGAGTTTTTATGCAAAAACTGTCTATTTCAACTAACTTTGTCCATCCAAAACGAACTTTGTACTTTGCTATGAAGTTCCACCAGGAATGAGTTTTCATGCAAAAACTGTCTATTTCAACTAACTTTGTCCATCCAAAACGAACTTTGTACTTTGCTATGAAGTTCCACCAGGAATGAGTTTTCATGCAAAAACTGTCTTTTTCAACTAACTTTGTCCATCCAAAACGAACTTTGTACTTTGCTATGAAGTTCCACCAGGAATGAGTTTTTATGCAAAAACTGTCTATTTCAACTAACTTTGTCCATCCAAAACGAACTTTGTACTTTGCTATGAAGTTCCACCAGGAATGAGTTTTTATGCAAAAACTGTCTATTTCAACTAACTTTGTCCATCCAAAACGAACTTTGTACTTTGCTATGAAGTTCCACCAGGAATGAATTTTCATGCAAAAACTGTCTATTTCAACTAACTTTGTCCATCCAAAACGAACTTTGTACTTTGCTATGAAGTTCCACCAGGAATGAGTTTTCATGCAAAAACTGTCTATTTCAACTAACTTTGTCCATCCAAAACGAACTTTGTACTTTGCTATGAAGTTCCACCAGGAATGAGTTTTTATGCAAAAACTGTCTATTTCAACTAAATTGATCCATCCAAAACGAACTTTGTACTTTGCTATGAAGTTCCACCAGGAATGAGTTTTCATGCAAAAACTGTCTTTTTCAACTAACTTTGTCCATCCAAAACGAACTTTGTACTTTGCTATGAAGTTCCACCAGGAATGAGTTTTTATGCAAAAACTGTCTATTTCAACTAAATTGATCCATCCAAAACGAACTTTGTACTTTGCTATGAAGTTCCACCAGGAATGAGTTTTCATGCAAAAACTGTCTATTTCAACTAACTTTGTCCATCCAAAACGAACTTTGTTCTTTGCTATGAAGTTCCACCAGGAATGAGTTTTCATGCAAAAACTGTCTTTTTCAACTAACTTTGTCCATCCAAAACGAACTTTGTACTTTGCTATGAAGTTCCACCAGGAATGAGTTTTTATGCAAAAACTGTCTATTTCAACTAACTTTGTCCATCCAAAACGAACTTTGTACTTTGCTATGAAGTTCCACCAGGAATGAGTTTTCATGCAAAAACTGTCTTTTTCAACTAACTTTGTCCATCCAAAACGAACTTTGTACTTTGCGATGAAGTTCCACCAGGAATGAGTTTTCATGCAAAAACTGTCTATTTCAACTAACTTTGTCCATCCAAAACGAACTTTGTACTTTGCTATGAAGTTCCACCAGGAATGAGTTTTCATGCAAAAACTGTCTTTTTCAACTAACTTTGTCCATCCAAAACGAACTTTGTACTTTGCGATGAAGTTCCACCAGGAATGAGTTTTCATGCAAAAACTGTCTATTTCAACTAACTTTGTCCATCCAAAACGAACTTTGTACTTTGCTATGAAGTTCCACCAGGAATGAGTTTTCATGCAAAAACTGTCTTTTTCAACTAACTTTGTCCATCCAAAACGAACTTTGTACTTTGCTATGAAGTTCCACCAGGAATGAGTTTTTATGCAAAAACTGTCTATTTCAACTAACTTTGTCCATCCAAAACGAACTTTGTACTTTGCTATGAAGTTCCACCAGGAATGAGTTTTTATGCAAAAACTGTCTATTTCAACTAAATTGATCCATCCAAAACGAACTTTGTACTTTGCTATGAAGTTCCACCAGGAATGAGTTTTCATGCAAAAACTGTCTATTTCAACTAAATTGATCCATCCAAAACGAACTTTGTACTTTGCTATGAAGTTCCACCAGGAATGAGTTTTTATGCAAAAACTGTCTATTTCAACTAAATTGATCCATCCAAAACGAACTTTGTACTTTGCTATGAAGTTCCACCAGGAATGAGTTTTCATGCAAAAACTGTCTATTTCAACTAACTTTGTCCATCCAAAACGAACTTTGTTCTTTGCTATGAAGTTCCACCAGGAATGAGTTTTCATGCAAAAACTGTCTTTTTCAACTAACTTTGTCCATCCAAAACGAACTTTGTACTTTGCTATGAAGTTCCACCAGGAATGAGTTTTTATGCAAAAACTGTCTATTTCAACTAACTTTGTCCATCCAAAACGAACTTTGTACTTTGCGATGAAGTTCCACCAGGAATGAGTTTTCATGCAAAAACTGTCTATTTCAACTAACTTTGTCCATCCAAAACGAACTTTGTACTTTGCTATGAAGTTCCACCAGGAATGAGTTTTCATGCAAAAACTGTCTATTTCAACTAAATTGATCCATCCAAAACGAACTTTGTACTTTGCTATGAAGTTCCACCAGGAATGAGTTTTCATGCAAAAACTGTCTATTTCAACTAACTTTGTCCATCCAAAACGAACTTTGTACTTTGCTATGAAGTTCCACCAGGAATGAGTTTTTATGCAAAAACTGTCTATTTCAACTAACTTTGTCCATCCAAAACGAACTTTGTACTTTGCTATGAAGTTCCACCAGGAATGAATTTTCATGCAAAAACTGTCTATTTCAACTAACTTTGTCCATCCAAAACGAACTTTGTACTTTGCTATGAAGTTCCACCAGGAATGAGTTTTCATGCAAAAACTGTCTATTTCAACTAAATTGATCCATCCAAAACGAACTTTGTACTTTGCTATGAAGTTCCACCAGGAATGAGTTTTTATGCAAAAACTGTCTATTTCAACTAACTTTGTCCATCCAAAACGAACTTTGTACTTTGCTATGAAGTTCCACCAGGAATGAGTTTTCATGCAAAAACTGTCTATTTCAACTAACTTTGTCCATCCAAAACGAACTTTGTACTTTGCTATGAAGTTCCACCAGGAATGAGTTTTCATGCAAAAACTGTCTATTTTAACTAAATTGATCCATCCAAAACGAACTTTGTACTTTGCTATGAAGTTCCACCAGGAATGAGTTTTCATGCAAAAACTGTCTATTTCAACTAACTTTGTCCATCCAAAACGAACTTTGTACTTTGCTATGAAGTTCCACCAGGAATGAGTTTTCATGCAAAAACTGTCTATTTCAACTAACTTTGTCCATCCAAAACGAACTTTGTACTTTGCTATGAAGTTCCACCAGGAATGAGTTTTTATGCAAAAACTGTCTATTTCAACTAACTTTGTCCATCCAAAACGAACTTTGTACTTTGCTATGAAGTTCCACCAGGAATGAGTTTTCATGCAAAAACTGTCTATTTCAACTAAATTGATCCATCCAAAACGAACTTTGTACTTTGCTATGACGTTCCACCAGGAATGAGTTTTCATGCAAAAACTGTCTATTTCAACTAAATTGATCCATCCAAAACGAACTTTGTACTTTGCTATGAAGTTCCACCAGGAATGAGTTTTTATGCAAAAACTTCTATTTCAACTAACTTTGTCCATCCAAAACGAACTTTGTACTTTGCTATGAAGTTCCACCAGGAATGAGTTTTCATGCAAAAACTGTCTATTTCAACTAACTTTGTCCATCCAAAACGAACTTTGTACTTTGCTATGAAGTTCCACCAGGAATGAGTTTTTATGCAAAAACTGTCTATTTCAACTAACTTTGTCCATCCAAAACGAACTTTGTACTTTGCTATGAAGTTCCACCAGGAATGAGTTTTCATGCAAAAACTGTCTATTTCAACTAAATTGATCCATCCAAAACGAACTTTGTACTTTGCTATGACGTTCCACCAGGAATGAGTTTTCATGCAAAAACTGTCTATTTAAACTAAATTGATCCATCCAAAACGAACTTTGTACTTTGCTATGAAGTTCCACCAGGAATGAGTTTTTATGCAAAAACTTCTATTTCAACTAACTTTGTCCATCCAAAACGAACTTTGTACTTTGCTATGAAGTTCCACCAGGAATGAGTTTTCATGCAAAAACTGTCTATTTCAACTAACTTTGTCCATCCAAAACGAACTTTGTACTTTGCTATGAAGTTCCACCAGGAATGAGTTTTCATGCAAAAACTGTCTATTTCATTTTAATTCGTCCATCCGATTCGAACTTTGTACTTTGCTATGAAGTTCCACCAGGAATGAGTTTTCATGCAAAAACTGGCTATTTCAACTAAATTGATCCATCCAAAACGAACTTTGTTCTTTGCTATGAAGTTCCACCAGGAATGAGTTTTCATGCAAAAACTGTCTATTTCAACTTAATTCGTTCATCCGATTCGAACTTTGTACTTTGCTATGAAGTTCCACCAGGAATGAGTTTTCATGCAAAAACTGTCTATTTCAACTAACTTTGTCCATCCAAAACGAACTTTGTACTTTGCTATGAAGTTCCACCAGGAATGAGTTTTCATGCAAAAACTGTCTATTTCAACTTAATTCGTCCATCCAAAACGAACTTTGTACTTTGCTATGAAGTTCCACCAGGAATGAGTTTTCATGCAAAAACTGTCTATTTCAACTAACTTTGTCCATCCAAAACGAACTTTGTACTTTGCTATGAAGTTCCACCAGGAATGAGTTTTCATGCAAAAACTGTCTTTTTCAACTAACTTTGTCCATCCAAAACGAACTTTGTACTTTGCTATGAAGTTCCACCAGGAATGAGTTTTCATGCAAAAACTGTCTATTTTAACTAACTTTGTCCATCCAAAACGAACTTTGTACTTTGCTATGAAGTTCCACCAGGAATGAGTTTTCATGCAAAAACTGTCTTTTTCAACTAACTTTGTCCATCCAAAACGAACTTTGTACTTTGCTATGAAGTTCCACCAGGAATGAGTTTTCATGCAAAAACTGTCTATTTCAACTAACTTTGTCCATCCAAAACGAACTTTGTACTTTGCTATGAAGTTCCACCAGGAATGAGTTTTCATGCAAAAACTGTCTATTTCATTTTAATTCGTCCATCCGATTCGAACTTTGTACTTTGCTATGAAGTTCCACCAGGAATGAGTTTTCATGCAAAAACTGGCTATTTCAACTAAATTGATCCATCCAAAACGAACTTTGTTCTTTGCTATGAAGTTCCACCAGGAATGAGTTTTCATGCAAAAACTGTCTATTTCAACTTAATTCGTTCATCCGATTCGAACTTTGTACTTTGCTATGAAGTTCCACCAGGAATGAGTTTTCATGCAAAAACTGTCTATTTCAACTAACTTTGTCCATCCAAAACGAACTTTGTACTTTGCTATGAAGTTCCACCAGGAATGAGTTTTCATGCAAAAACTGTCTATTTCAACTTAATTCGTCCATCCAAAACGAACTTTGTACTTTGCTATGAAGTTCCACCAGGAATGAGTTTTCATGCAAAAACTGTCTATTTCAACTAACTTTGTCCATCCAAAACGAACTTTGTACTTTGCTATGAAGTTCCACCAGGAATGAGTTTTCATGCAAAAACTGTCTTTTTCAACTAACTTTGTCCATCCAAAACGAACTTTGTACTTTGCTATGAAGTTCCACCAGGAATGAGTTTTCATGCAAAAACTGTCTATTTCAACTAACTTTGTCCATCCAAAACGAACTTTGTACTTTGCTATGAAGTTCCACCAGGAATGAGTTTTCATGCAAAAACTGTCTATTTCAACTAACTTTGTCCATCCAAAACGAACTTTGTACTTTGCTATGAAGTTCCACCAGGAATGAGTTTTCATGCAAAAACTGTCTATTTCAACTAAATTGATCCATCCAAAACGAACTTTGTACTTTGCTATGAAGTTCCACCAGGAATGAGTTTTCATGCAAAAACTGTCTTTTTCAACTAACTTTGTCCATCCAAAACGAACTTTGTACTTTGCTATGAAGTTCCACCAGGAATGAGTTTTCATGCAAAAACTGTCTATTTCAACTAACTTTGTCCATCCAAAACGAACTTTGTACTTTGCTATGAAGTTCCACCAGGAATGAGTTTTCATGCAAAAACTGTCTTTTTCAACTAACTTTGTCCATCCAAAACGAACTTTGTACTTTGCTATGAAGTTCCACCAGGAATGAGTTTTCATGCAAAAACTGTCTATTTCAACTAAATTGATCCATCCAAAACGAACTTTGTACTTTGCTATGAAGTTCCACCAGGAATAAGTTTTTATGCAAAAACTGTCTATTTCAACTTAATTCGTCCATCCAAAACGAACTTTGTACTTTGCTATGAAGTTCCACCAGGAATGAGTTTTCATGCAAAAACTGTCTATTTCAACTAACTTTGTCCATCCAAAACGAACTTTGTACTTTGCTATGAAGTTCCACCAGGAATGAGTTTTCATGCAAAAACTGTCTTTTTCAACTAACTTTGTCCATCCAAAACGAACTTTGTACTTTGCTATGAAGTTCCACCAGGAATGAGTTTTCATGCAAAAACTGTCTATTTCAACTAACTTTGTCCATCCAAAACGAACTTTGTACTTTGCTATGAAGTTCCACCAGGAATGAGTTTTCATGCAAAAACTGTCTATTTCAACTAACTTTGTCCATCCAAAACGAACTTTGTACTTTGCTATGAAGTTCCACCAGGAATGAGTTTTCATGCAAAAACTGTCTATTTCAACTAACTTTGTCCATCCAAAACGAACTTTGTACTTTGCTATGAAGTTCCACCAGGAATGAGTTTTCATGCAAAAACTGTCTATTTCAACTAACTTTGTCCATCCAAAACGAACTTTGTACTTTGCTATGAAGTTCCACCAGGAATGAGTTTTCATGCAAAAACTGTCTATTTCAACTTAATTCGTCCATCCAAAACGAACTTTGTACTTTGCTATGAAGTTCCACCAGGAATGAGTTTTCATGCAAAAACTGTCTATTTCAACTAAATTGATCCATCCAAAACGAACTTTGTACTTTGCTATGAAGTTCCACCAGGAATGAGTTTTCATGCAAAAACTGTCTATTTCAACTAACTTTGTCCATCCAAAACGAACTTTGTACTTTGCTATGAAGTTCCACCAGGAATGAGTTTTCATGCAAAAACTGTCTTTTTCAACTAACTTTGTCCATCCAAAACGAACTTTGTACTTTGCTATGAAGTTCCACCAGGAATGAGTTTTCATGCAAAAACTGTCTATTTCAACTAACTTTGTCCATCCAAAACGAACTTTGTACTTTGCTATGAAGTTCCACCAGGAATGAGTTTTCATGCAAAAACTGTCTATTTCAACTAACTTTGTCCATCCAAAACGAACTTTGTACTTTGCTATGAAGTTCCACCAGGAATGAGTTTTCATGCAAAAACTGTCTATTTCAACTAACTTTGTCCATCCAAAACGAACTTTGTACTTTGCTATGAAGTTCCACCAGGAATGAGTTTCCATGCAAAAACTGTCTACTTCAACTAACTTTGTCCATCCAAAACGAACTTTGTACTTTGCTATGAAGTTCCACCAGGAATGAGTTTTCATGCAAAAACTGTCTATTTCAACTAACTTTGTCCATCCAAAACGAACTTTGTACTTTGCTATGAAGTTCCACCAGGAATGAGTTTTCATGCAAAAACTGTCTATTTCAACTAACTTTGTCCATCCAAAACGAACTTTGTACTTTGCTATGAAGTTCCACCAGGAATGAGTTTTCATGCAAAAACTGTCTATTTCAACTTAATTCGTCCATCCAAAACGAACTTTGTACTTTGCTATGAAGTTCCACCAGGAATGAGTTTTCATGCAAAAACTGTCTATTTCAACTAAATTGATCCATCCAAAACGAACTTTGTACTTTGCTATGAAGTTCCACCAGGAATGAGTTTTCATGCAAAAACTGTCTATTTCAACTAACTTTGTCCATCCAAAACGAACTTTGTACTTTGCTATGAAGTTCCACCAGGAATGAGTTTTCATGCAAAAACTGTCTATTTCAACTAACTTTGTCCATCCAAAACGAACTTTGTACTTTGCTATGAAGTTCCACCAGGAATGAGTTTTCATGCAAAAACTGTCTATTTCAACTAACTTTGTCCATCCAAAACGAACTTTGTACTTTGCTATGAAGTTCCACCAGGAATGAGTTTTCATGCAAAAACTGTCTATTTCAACTAACTTTGTCCATCCAAAACGAACTTTGTACTTTGCTATGAAGTTCCACCAGGAATGAGTTTTCATGCAAAAACTGTCTATTTCAACTAACTTTGTCCATCCAAAACGAACTTTGTACTTTGCTATGAAGTTCCACCAGGAATGAGTTTTCATGCAAAAACTGTCTATTTCAACTAACTTTGTCCATCCAAAACGAACTTTGTACTTTGCTATGAAGTTCCACCAGGAATGAGTTTTCATGCAAAAACTGTCTATTTCAACTAAATTGATCCATCCAAAACGAACTTTGTACTTTGCTATGAAGTTCCACCAGGAATGAGTTTTCATGCAAGAACTGTCTATTTCAACTAAATTGATCCATCCGAAACGAACTTTGTACTTTGCTATGAAGTTCCACCAGGAATGAGTTTTTATGCAAAAACTGTCTATTTCAACTAACTTTGTCCATCCAAAACGAACTTTGTACTTTGCTATGAAGTTCCACCAGGAATGAGTTTTCATGCAAAAACTGTCTATTTCAACTAACTTTGTCCATCCAAAACGAACTTTGTACTTTGCTATGAAGTTCCACCAGGAATGAGTTTTCATGCAAAAACTGTCTATTTCAACTAACTTTGTCCATCCAAAACGAACTTTGTACTTTGCTATGAAGTTCCACCAGGAATGAGTTTTCATGCAAAAACTGTCTATTTCAACTAACTTTGTCCATCCAAAACGAACTTTGTACTTTGCTATGAAGTTCCACCAGGAATGAGTTTTCATGCAAAAACTGTCTATTTCAACTAAATTGATCCATCCAAAACGAACTTTGTACTTTGCTATGAAGTTCCACCAGGAATGAGTTTTCATGCAAGAACTGTCTATTTCAACTAAATTGATCCATCCGAAACGAACTTTGTACTTTGCTATGAAGTTCCACCAGGAATGAGTTTTTATGCAAAAACTGTCTATTTCAACTAACTTTGTCCATCCAAAACGAACTTTGTACTTTGCTATGAAGTTCCACCAGGAATGAGTTTTCATGCAAAAACTGTCTATTTCAACTAACTTTGTCCATCCAAAACGAACTTTGTACTTTGCTATGAAGTTCTACCAGGAATGAGTTTTCATGCAAAAACTGTCTATTTCAACTAAATTGATCCATCCAAAACGAACTTTGTACTTTGCTATGAAGTTCCACCAGGAATGAGTTTTCATGCAAAAACTGTCTATTTCAACTAACTTTGTCCATCCAAAACGAACTTTGTACTTTGCTATGAAGTTCCACCAGGAATGAGTTTTCATGCAAAAACTGTCTATTTCAACTAACTTTGTCCATCCAAAACGAACTTTGTACTTTGCTATGAAGTTCCACCAGGAATGAGTTTTCATGCAAAAACTGTCTATTTCAACTAACTTTGTCCATCCAAAACGAACTTTGTACTTTGCTATGAAGTTCCACCAGGAATGAGTTTTCATGCAAAAACTGTCTATTTCAACTAACTTTGTCCATCCAAAACGAACTTTGTACTTTGCTATGAAGTTCCACCAGGAATGAGTTTTCATGCAAAAACTGTCTATTTCAACTAAATTGATCCATCCAAAACGAACTTTGTACTTTGCTATGAAGTTCCACCAGGAATGAGTTTTCATGCAAAAAATGTCTATTTCAACTAACTTTGTCCATCCAAAACGAACTTTGTACTTTGCTATGAAGTTCCACCAGGAATGAGTTTTATGCAAAAACTGTCTATTTCAACTAACTTTGTCCATCCAAAACGAACTTTGTACTTTGCTATGAAGTTCCACCAGGAATGAGTTTTCATGCAAAAACTGTCTATTTCAACTTAATTCGTCCATCTGATTCGAACTTTGTACTTTGCTATGAAGTTCCACCAGGAATGAGTTTTCATGCAAAAACTGTCTATTTCAACTAAATTGATCCATCCAAAACGAACTTTGTACTTTGCTATGAAGTTCCACCAGGAATGAGTTTTCATGCAAAAAATGTCTATTTCAACTAACTTTGTCCATCCAAAACGAACTTTGTACTTTGCTATGAAGTTCCACCAGGAATGAGTTTTCATGCAAAAACTGTCTATTTCAACTTAATTCGTCCATCTGATTCGAACTTTGTACTTTGCTATGAAGTTCCACCAGGAATGAGTTTTCATTCATGCAAAAACTGTCTATTTCAACTAAATTGATCCATCCAAAACGAACTTTGTACTTTGCTATGAAGTTCCACCAGGAATGAGTTTTCATGCAAAAATTATCTATTTCAACTAACTTTGTCCATCCAAAACGAACTTTGTACTTTGCTATGAAGTTCCACCAGGAATGAGTTTTCATGCAAAAACTGTCTATTTCAACTTAATTCGTCCATCCAAAACGAACTTTGTACTTTGCTATGAAGTTCCACCAGGAATGAGTTTTCATGCAAAAACTGTCTATTTCAACTAACTTTGTCCATCCAAAACGAACTTTGTACTTTGCTATGAAGTTCCACCAGGAATGAGTTTTCATGCAAAAACTGTCTATTTCAACTAAATTGATCCAAAACGAACTTTGTACTTTGCTATGAAGTTCCACCAGGAATGAGTTTTCATGCAAAAACTGTCTATTTCAACTAACTTTGTCCATCCAAAACGAACTTTGTACTTTGCTATGAAGTTCCACCAGGAATGAGTTTTCATGCAAAAACTGTCTATTTCAACTAACTTTGTCCATCCAAAACGAACTTTGTACTTTGCTATGAAGTTCCACCAGGAATTAGTTTTCATGCAAAAACTGTCTATTTCAACTAACTTTGTCCATCCAAAACGAACTTTGTACTTTGCTATGAAGTTCCACCAGGAATGAGTTTTCATGCAAAAACTGTCTATTTCAACTAACTTTGTCCATCCAAAACGAACTTTGTACTTTGCTATGAAGTTCCACCAGGAATGAGTTTTCATGCAAAAACTGTCTATTTCAACTAACTTTGTCCATCCAAAACGAACTTTGTACTTTGCTATGAAGTTCCACCAGGAATGAGTTTTCATGCAAAAACTGTCTATTTCAACTAACTTTGTCCATCCAAAACGAACTTTGTACTTTGCTATGAAGTTCCACCAGGAATGAGTTTTCATGCAAAAACTGTCTATTTCAACTAACTTTGTCCATCCAAAACGAACTTTGTACTTTGCTATCAAGTTCCACCAGGAATGAGTTTTCATGCAAAAACTGTCTATTTCAACTAACTTTGTCCATCCAAAACGAACTTTGTACTTTGCTATGAAGTTCCACCAGGAATGAGTTTTCATGCAAAAACTGTCTATTTCAACTGACTTTGTCCATCCAAAACGAACTTTGTACTTTGCTATGAAGTTCCACCAGGAATGAGTTTTCATGCAAAAACTGTAAATTTCAACTAAATTGATCCATCCAAAACGAACTTTGTACTTTGCTATGAAGTTCCACCAGGAATGAGTTTTCATGCAAAAACTGTCTATTTCAACTAAATTGATCCATCCAAAACGAACTTTGTACTTTGCTATGAAGTTCCACCAGGAATGAGTTTTCATGCAAAAACTGTCTATTTCAACTAACTTTGTCCATCCAAAACGAACTTTGTACTTTGCTATGAAGTTCCACCAGGAATGAGTTTTCATGCAAAAACTGTCTATTTCAACTTAATTCGTCCATCCAACACGAACTTTGTACTTTGCTATGAAGTTCCACCAGGAATGAGTTTTCATGCAAAAACTGTCTATTTCAACTAACTTTGTCCATCCAAAACGAACTTTGTACTTTGCTATGAAGTTCCACCAGGAATGAGTTTTCATGCAAAAACTGTCTATTTGAACTAAATTGATCCATCCAAAACTAACTTTGTACTTTGCTATGAAGTTCCACCAGGAATGAGTTTTCATGCAAAAACTGTCTATTTCAACTAAATTGATCCATCCAACACGAACTTTGTACTTTGCTATGAAGTTCCACCAGGAATGAGTTTTTATGCAAAAACTGTCTATTTCAACTTAATTCGTCCATCCAAAACGAACTTTGTACTTTGCTATGAAGTTCCACCAGGAATGAGTTTTCATGCAAAAACTGTCTATTTCAACTAACTTTGTCCATCCAAAACGAACTTTGTACTTTGCTTTGAAGTTCCACCAGGAATGAGTTTTCATGCAAAAACTGTCTATTTGAACTAAATTGATCCATCCAAAACGAACTTTGTACTTTGCTATGAAGTTCCACCAGGAATGAGTTTTCATGCAAAAACTGTCTATTTCAACTAACTTTGTCCATCCAAAACGAACTTTGTACTTTGCTATGAAGTTCCACCAGGAATGAGTTTTCATGCAAAAACTGTCTATTTCAACTTAATTCGTCCATCCAAAACGAACTTTGTACTTTGCTATGAAGTTCCACCAGGAATGAGTTTTCATGCAAAAATTATCTATTTCAACTAACTTTGTCCATCCAAAACGAACTTTGTACTTTGCTATGAAGTTCCACCAGGAATGAGTTTTCATGCAAAAACTGTCTATTTCAACTAACTTTGTCCATCCTAAACGAACTTTGTACTTTGCTATGAAGTTCCACCACGAATGAGTTTTCATGCAAAAACTGTCTATTTCAACTAAATTGATCCATCCAAAACGAACTTTGTACTTTGCTATGAAGTTCCACCAGGAATGAGTTTTCATGCAAAAACTGTCTATTTCAACTAACTTTGTCCATCCAAAACGAACTTTGTACTTTGCTATGAAGTTCCACCAGGAATGAGTTTTCATGCAAAAACTGTCTATTTCAACTAACTTTGTCCATCCAAAACGAACTTTGTACTTTGCTATGAAGTTCCACCAGGAATGAGTTTTCATGCAAAAACTGTCTATTTCAACTAACTTTGTCCATCCAAAACGAACTTTGTACTTTGCTATGAAGTTCCACCAGGAATGAGTTTTCATGCAAAAACTGTCTATTTCAACTTAATTCGTCCATCCAAAACGAACTTTGTACTTTGCTATGAAGTTCCACCAGGAATGAGTTTTCATGCAAAAATTATCTATTTCAACTAACTTTGTCCATCCAAAACGAACTTTGTACTTTGCTATGAAGTTCCACCAGGAATGAGTTTTCATGCAAAAACTGTCTATTTCAACTAACTTTGTCCATCCTAAACGAACTTTGTACTTTGCTATGAAGTTCCACCACGAATGAGTTTTCATGCAAAAACTGTCTATTTCAACTAACTTTGTCCATCCAAAACGAACTTTGTACTTTGCTATGAAGTTCCACCAGGAATGAGTTTTCATGCAAAAACTGTCTATTTCAACTAACTTTGTCCATCCAAAACGAACTTTGTACTTTGCTATGAAGTTCCACCAGGAATGAGTTTTCATGCAAAAACTGTCTATTTCAACTTAATTCGTCCATCCAAAACGAACTTTGTACTTTGCTATGAAGTTCCACCAGGAATGAGTTTTTATGCAAAAACTGTCTATTTCAACTAACTTTATAAATGCAAAACGAACTTTGTACTTTGCTATGAAGTTCCACCAGGAATGAGTTTTCATGCAAAAACTGTCTATTTCAACTAACTTTGTCCATCCAAAACGAACTTTGTACTTTGCTATGAAGTTCCACCAGGAATGAGTTTTCATGCAAAAACTGTCTATTTCAACTAACTTTGTCCATCCAAAACGAACTTTGTACTTTGCTATGAAGTTCCACCAGGAATGAGTTTTCATGCAAAAACTGTCTATTTCAACTAACTTTGTCCATCCAAAACGAACTTTGTACTTTGCTATGAAGTTCCACCAGGAATGAGTTTTTATGCAAAAACTGTCTATTTCAACTAAATTGATCCATCCAAAACGAACTTTGTACTTTGCTATGAAGTTCCACCAGGAATGAGTTTTTATGCAAAAACTGTCTTTTTCAACTAACTTTGTCCATCCAAAACGAACTTTGTACTTTGCTATGAAGTTCCACCAGGAATGAGTTTTCATGCAAAAACTGTCTATTTCAACTAACTTTGTCCATCCAAAACGAACTTTGTACTTTGCTATGAAGTTCCACCAGGAATGAGTTTTCATGCAAAAACTGTCTATTTCAACTAAATTGATCCATCCAAAACGAACTTTGTACTTTGCTATGAAGTTCCACCAGGAATGAGTTTTCATGCAAAAACTGTCTATTTCAACTAACTTTGTCCATCCTAAACGAACTTTGTACTTTGCTATGAAGTTCTACCAGGAATGAGTTTTCATGCAAAAACTGTCTATTTCAACTTAATTCGTCCATCTGATTCGAACTTTGTACTTTGCTATGAAGTTCCACCAGGAATGAGTTTTCATACAAAAACTGTCTATTTCAACTTAATTCGTCCATCCAAAACGAACTTTGTACTTTGCTATGAAGTTCCACCAGGAATGAGTTTTCATGCAAAAACTGTCTATTTCAACTAAATTGATCCATCCAAAACGAACTTTGTACTTTGCTATGAAGTTCCACCAGGAATGAGTTTTTATGCAAAAACTGTCTATTTCAACTAACTTTGTCCATCCAAAACGAACTTTGTACTTTGCTATGAAGTTCCACCAGGAATGAGTTTTCATGCAAAAACTGTCTATTTCAACTAAATTGATCCATCCAAAACGAACTTTGTACTTTGCTATGAAGTTCCACCAGGAATGAGTTTTCATGCAAAAACTGTCTATTTCAACTAACTTTGTCCATCCAAAACGAACTTTGTACTTTGCTATGAAGTTCCACCAGGAATGAGTTTTCATGCAAAAACTGTCTATTTCAACTTAATTCGTCCATCTGATTCGAACTTTGTACTTTGCTATGAAGTTCCACCAGGAATGAGTTTTCATACAAAAACTGTCTATTTCAACTTAATTCGTCCATCCAAAACGAACTTTGTACTTTGCTATGAAGTTCCACCAGGAATGAGTTTTCATGCAAAAACTGTCTATTTCAACTAACTTTGTCCATCCAAAACGAACTTTGTACTTTGCTATGAAGTTCCACCAGGAATGAGTTTTCATGCAAAAACTGTCTATTTCAACTAAATTGATCCATCCAAAACGAACTTTGTACTTTGCTATGAAGTTCCACCAGGAATGAGTTTTCATGCAAAAACTGTCTATTTCAACTAACTTTGTCCATCCAAAACGAACTTTGTACTTTGCTATGAAGTTCCACCAGGAATGAGTTTTCATGCAAAAACTGTCTATTTCAACTAACTTTGTCCATCTGATTCGAACTTTGTACTTTGCTATGAAGTTCCACCAGGAATGAGTTTTCATACAAAAACTGTCTATTTCAACTTAATTCGTCCATCCAAAACGAACTTTGTACTTTGCTATGAAGTTCCACCAGGAATGAGTTTTCATGCAAAAACTGTCTATTTCAACTAACTTTGTCCATCCAAAACGAACTTTGTACTTTGCTATGAAGCTCCACCAGGAATGAGTTTTCATGCAAAAACTGTCTATTTCAACTAAATTGATCCATCCAAAACGAACTTTGTACTTTGCTATGAAGTTCCACCAGGAATGAGTTTTTATGCAAAAACTGTCTATTTCAACTAACTTTGTCCATCCAAAACGAACTTTGTACTTTGCTATGAAGTTCCACCAGGAATGAGTTTTCATGCAAAAACTGTCTATTTCAACTAAATTGATCCATCCAAAACGAACTTTGTACTTTGCTATGAAGTTCCACCAGGAATGAGTTTTTATGCAAAAACTGTCTATTTCAACTAGCTTTGTCCATCCAAAACGAACTTTGTACTTTGCTATGAAGTTCCACCAGGAATGAGTTTTTATGCAAAAACTGTCTATTTCAACTAACTTTGTCCATCCAAAACGAACTTTGTACTTTGCTATGAAGTTCCACCAGGAATGAGTTTTCATGCAAAAACTGTCTATTTCAACTAAATTGATCCATCCAAAACGAACTTTGTACTTTGCTATGAAGTTCCACCAGGAATGAGTTTTCATGCAAAAACTGTCTATTTCAACTAACTTTGTCCATCCAAAACGAACTTTGTACTTTGCTATGAAGTTCCACCAGGAATGAGTTTTCATGCAAAAACTGTCTATTTCAACTAACTTTGTCCATCTGATTCGAACTTTGTACTTTGCTATGAAGTTCCACCAGGAATGAGTTTTCATACAAAAACTGTCTATTTCAACTTAATTCGTCCATCCAAAACGAACTTTGTACTTTGCTATGAAGTTCCACCAGGAATGAGTTTTCATGCAAAAACTGTCTATTTCAACTAACTTTGTCCATCCAAAACGAACTTTGTACTTTGCTATGAAGCTCCACCAGGAATGAGTTTTCATGCAAAAACTGTCTATTTCAACTAAATTGATCCATCCAAAACGAACTTTGTACTTTGCTATGAAGTTCCACCAGGAATGAGTTTTTATGCAAAAACTGTCTATTTCAACTAACTTTGTCCATCCAAAACGAACTTTGTACTTTGCTATGAAGTTCCACCAGGAATGAGTTTTTATGCAAAAACTGTCTATTTCAACTAGCTTTGTCCATCCAAAACGAACTTTGTACTTTGCTATGAAGTTCCACCAGGAATGAGTTTTTATGCAAAAACTGTCTATTTCAACTAACTTTGTCCATCCAAAACGAACTTTGTACTTTGCTATGAAGTTCCACCAGGAATGAGTTTTTATGCAAAAACTGTCTTTTTCAACTAACTTTGTCCATCCAAAACGAACTTTGTACTTTGCTATGAAGTTCCACCAGTAATGAGTTTTCATGCAAAAACTGTCTATTTCAACTAACTTTGTCCATCCAAAACGAACTTTGTACTTTGCTATGAAGTTCCACCAGGAATGAGTTTTCATGCAAAAACTGTCTATTCCAACTAACTTTGTCCATCCAAAACGAACTTTGTACTTTGCTATGAAGTTCCACCAGGAATGAGTTTTCATGCAAAAACTGTCTATTTCAACTAAATTGATCCATCCAAAACGAACTTTGTACTTTGCTATGAAGTTCCACCAGGAATGAGTTTTTATGCAAAAACTGTCTATTTCAACTAACTTTGTCCATCCAAAACGAACTTTGTACTTTGCTATGAAGTTCCACCAGGAATGAGTTTTCATGCAAAAACTGTCTATTTCAACTAACTTTGTCCATCCAAAACGAACTTTGTACTTTGCTATGAAGTTCCACCAGGAATGAGTTTTCATGCAAAAACTGTCTATTTCAACTAAATTGATCCATCCAAAACGAACTTTGTACTTTGCTATGAAGTTCCACCAGGAATGAGTTTTCATGCAAAAACTGTCTATTTCAACTAACTTTGTCCATCCAAAACGAACTTTGTACTTTGCTATGAAGTTCCATCAGGAATGAGTTTTCATGCAAAAACTGTCTATTTCAACTAACTTTGTCCATCTGATTCGAACTTTGTACTTTGCTATGAAGTTCCACCAGGAATGAGTTTTCATACAAAAACTGTCTATTTCAACTAACTTTGTCCATCCAAAACGAACTTTGTACTTTGCTATGAAGTTCCACCAGGAATGAGTTTTCATGCAAAAACTGTCTATTTCAACTAAATTGATCCATCCAAAACGAACTTTGTACTTTGCTATGAAGTTCCACCAGGAATGAGTTTTTATGCAAAAACTGTCTATTTCAACTAACTTTGTCCATCCAAAACGAACTTTGTACTTTGCTATGAAGTTCCACCAGGAATGAGTTTTCATGCAAAAACTGTCTATTTCAACTAAATTGATCCATCCAAAACGAACTTTGTACTTTGCTATGAAGTTCCACCAGGAATGAGTTTTTATGCAAAAACTGTCTATTTCAACTAACTTTGTCCATCCAAAACGAACTTTGTACTTTGCTATGAAGTTCCACCAGGAATGAGTTTTTATGCAAAAACTGTCTATTTCAACTAACTTTGTCCATCCAAAACGAACTTTGTACTTTGCTATGTAGTTCCACCAGGAATGAGTTTTCATGCAAAAACTGTCTATTTCAACTAACTTTGTCCATCCAAAACGAACTTTGTACTTTGCTATGAAGTTCCACCAGGAATGAGTTTTCATGCAAAAACTGTCTATTTTAACTTAATTCATCCATCTGATTCGAACTTTGTACTTTGCTATGAAGTTCCACCAGGAATGAGTTTTCATGCAAAAACTGTCTATTTCAACTAACTTTGTCCATCCAAAACGAACTTTGTACTTTGCTATGAAGTTCCACCAGGAATGAGTTTTCATGCAAAAACTGTCTATTTCAACTTAATTCGTCCATCCAAAACGAACTTTGTACTTTGCTATGAAGTTCCACCAGGAATGAGTTTTCATACAAAAACTGTCTATTTCAACTAACTTTGTCCATCCAAAACGAACTTTGTACTTTGCTATGAAGTTCCACCAGGAATGAGTTTTCATGCAAAAACTGTCTATTTTAACTAAATTGATCCATCCAAAACGAACTTTGTACTTTGCTATGAAGTTCCACCAGGAATGAGTTTTCATGCAAAAACTGTCTATTTCAACTAACTTTGTCCATCCAAAACGAACTTTGTACTTTGCTATGAAGTTCCACCAGGAATGAGTTTTCATGCAAAAACTGTCTATTTCAACTAAATTGATCCATCCAAAACGAACTTTGTACTTTGCTATGAAGTTCCACCAGGAATGAGTTTTTATGCAAAAACTGTCTATTTCAACTAACTTTGTCCATCCAAAACGAACTTTGTACTTTGCTATGAAGTTCCACCAGGAATGAGTTTTCATGCAAAAACTGTCTATTTCAACTAACTCTGTCCATCCAAAACGAACTTTGTACTTTGCTATGAAGTTCCACCAGGAATGAGTTTTCATGCAAAAACTGTCTATTTCAACTAAATTGATCCATCCAAAACGAACTTTGTACTTTGCTATGAAGTTCCACCAGGAATGAGTTTTCATGCAAAAACTGTCTATTTCAACTAACTTTGTCCATCCAAAACGAACTTTGTACTTTGCTATGAAGTTCCACCAGGAATGAGTTTACATGCAAAAACTATCTATTTCAACTAAATTGATCCATCCAAAACGAACTTTGTACTTTGCTATGAAGTTCCACCAGGAATGAGTTTTCATGCAAAAACTGTCTATTTCAACTAACTTTGTCCATCCAAAACGAACTTTGTACTTTGCTATGAAGTTCCACCAGGAATGAGTTTACATGCAAAAACTATCTATTTCAACTTAATTCGTCCATCTGATTCGAACTTTGTACTTTGCTATGAAGTTCCACCAGGAATGAGTTTTCATACAAAAACTGTCTATTTCAACTTAATTCGTCCATCCAAAACGAACTTTGTACTTTGCTATGAAGTTCCACCAGGAATGAGTTTTCATGCAAAAACTGTCTATTTCAACTAACTTTGTCCATCCAAAACGAACTTTGTACTTTGCTATGAAGTTCCACCAGGAATGAGTTTTCATGCAAAAACTGTCTATTTCAACTAAATTGATCCATCCAAAACGAACTTTGTACTTTGCTATGAAGTTCCACCAGGAATGAGTTTTCATGCAAAAACTGTCTATTTCAACTAACTTTGTCCATCCAAAACGAACTTTTTACTTTGCTATGAAGTTCCACCATGAATGAGTTTTCATGCAAAAACTGTCTATTTCAACTAAATTGATCCATCCAAAACGAACTTTTTACTTTGCTATGAAGTTCCACCAGGAATGAGTTTTCATGCAAAAACTGTCTATTTCAACTAACTTTGTCCATCCAAAACGAACTTTGTACTTTGCTATGAAGTTCCACCAGGAATGAGTTTTCATGCAAAAACTGTCTATTTCAACTAAATTGATCCATCCAAAACGAACTTTGTACTTTGCTATGAAGTTCCACCAGGAATGAGTTTTCATGCAAAAACTGTCTATTTCAACTAACTTTGTCCATCCAAAACGAACTTTGTACTTTGCTATGAAGTTCCACCAGGAATGAGTTTTCATGCAAAAACTGTCTATTTCAACTAAATTGATCCATCCAATACGAACTTTTTACTTTGCTATGAAGTTCCACCAGGAATGAGTTTTCATGCAAAAACTGTCTATTTCAACTAACTTTGTCCATCCAAAACGAACTTTGTACTTTGCTATGAAGTTCCACCAGGAATGAGTTTTCATGCAAAAACTGTCTATTTCAACTAAATTGATCCATCCAAAACGAACTTTGTACTTTGCTATGAAGTTCCACCAGGAATGAATTTTCATGCAAAAACTGTCTATTTCAACTAACTTTGTCCATCCAAAACGAACTTTGTACTTTGCTGTGAAGTTCCACCAGGAATGAGTTTTTATGCAAAAACTGTCTATTTCAACTAAATTGATCCATCCAAAACGAACTTTGTACTTTGCTATGAAGTTCCACCAGGAATGAGTTTTCATGCAAAAACTGTCTATTTCAACTAACTTTGTCCATCCAAAACGAACTTTGTACTTTGCTATGAAGTTCCACCAGGAATGAGTTTTCATGCAAAAACTGTCTATTTCAACTAAATTGATCCATCCAAAACGAACTTTTTACTTTGCTATGAAGTTCCACCAGGAATGAGTTTTCATGCAAAAATTGTCTATTTCAACTAAATTGATCCATCCAAAACGAACTTTGTACTTGGCTATGAAGTTCCACCAGGAATGAGTTTTCATGCAAAAACTGTCTATTTCAACTAAATTGATCCATCCAAAACGAACTTTGTACTTTGCTATGAAGTTCCACCAGGAATGAGTTTTCATGCAAAAACTGTCTATTTCAACTAAATTGATCCATCCAAAACGAACTTTGTACTTTGCTATGAAGTTCCACCAGGAATGAGTTTTCATGCAAAAACTGTCTATTTCAACTAACTTTGTCCATCCAAAACGAACTTTGTACTTTGCTATGAAGTTCCATCAGGAATGAGTTTTCATGCAAAAACTGTCTATTTCAACTAACTTTGTCCATCCAAAACGAACTTTTTACTTTGCTATGAAGTTCCACCAGGAATGAGTTTTCATGCAAAAACTGTCTATTTCAACTAACTTTGTCCATCCAAAACGAACTTTGTACTTTGCTATGAAGTTCCACCAGGAATGAGTTTTCATACAAAAACTGTCTATTTCAACTAAATTGATCCATCCAAAACGAACTTTGTACTTTGCTATGAAGTTCCACCAGGAATGAGTTTTTATGCAAAAACTGTCTATTTCAACTAAATTGATCCATCCAAAACGAACTTTGTACTTTGCTATGAAGTTCCACCAGGAATGAGTTTTCATGCAAAAACTGTCTATTTCAACTAACTTTGTCCATCTGATTCGAACTTTGTACTTTGCTATGAAGTTCCACCAGGAATGAGTTTTCATGCAAAAACTGTCTATTTCAACTAACTTTGTCCATCCAAAACGAACTTTTTACTTTGCTATGAAGTTCCACCAGGAATGAGTTTTCATGCAAAAACTGTCTATTTCAACTAACTTTGTCCATCCAAAACGAACTTTGTACTTTGCTATGAAGTTCCACCAGGAATGAGTTTTCATGCAAAAACTGTCTATTTCAACTAAATTGATCCATCCAAAACGAACTTTGTACTTTGCTATGAAGTTCCACCAGGAATGAGTTTTCATGCAAAAACTGTCTATTTCAACTAAATTGATCCATCCAAAACGAACTTTTTACTTTGCTATGAAGTTCCACCAGGAATGAGTTTTCATGCAAAAACTGTCTATTTCAACTAAATTGATCCATCCAAAACGAACTTTGTACTTTGCTATGAAGTTCCACCAGGAATGAGTTTTCATGCAAAAACTGTCTATTTCAACTAAATTGATCCATCCAAAACGAACTTTGTACTTTGCTATGAAGTTCCACCAGGAATGAGTTTTCATGCAAAAACTGTCTATTTCAACTAACTTTGTCCATCCAAAACGAACTTTGTACTTTGCTATGAAGTTCCATCAGGAATGAGTTTTCATGCAAAAACTGTCTATTTCAACTAACTTTGTCCATCCAAAACGAACTTTTTACTTTGCTATGAAGTTCCACCAGGAATGAGTTTTCATGCAAAAACTGTCTATTTCAACTAACTTTGTCCATCCAAAACGAACTTTGTACTTTGCTATGAAGTTCCACCAGGAATGAGTTTTCATACAAAAACTGTCTATTTCAACTAAATTGATCCATCCAAAACGAACTTTGTACTTTGCTATGAAGTTCCACCAGGAATGAGTTTTTATGCAAAAACTGTCTATTTCAACTAAATTGATCCATCCAAAACGAACTTTGTACTTTGCTATGAAGTTCCACCAGGAATGAGTTTTCATGCAAAAACTGTCTATTTCAACTAACTTTGTCCATCTGATTCGAACTTTGTACTTTGCTATGAAGTTCCACCAGGAATGAGTTTTCATGCAAAAACTGTCTATTTCAACTAACTTTGTCCATCCAAAACGAACTTTTTACTTTGCTATGAAGTTCCACCAGGAATGAGTTTTCATGCAAAAACTGTCTATTTCAACTAACTTTGTCCATCCAAAACGAACTTTGTACTTTGCTATGAAGTTCCACCAGGAATGAGTTTTCATGCAAAAACTGTCTATTTCAACTAAATTGATCCATCCAAAACGAACTTTTTACTTTGCTATGAAGTTCCACCAGGAATGAGTTTTCATGCAAAAACTGTCTATTTCAACTAACTTTGTCCATCCAAAACGAACTTTGTACTTTGCTATGAAGTTCCACCAGGAATGAGTTTTCATGCAAAAACTGTCTATTTCAACTAACTTTGTCCATCCAAAACGAACTTTTTACTTTGCTATGAAGTTCCACCAGGAATGAGTTTTCATGCAAAAACTGTCTATTTCAACTAACTTTGTCCATCCAAAACGAACTTTGTACTTTGCTATGAAGTTCCACCAGGAATGAGTTTTCATGCAAAAACTGTCTATTTCAACTAAATTGATCCATCCAAAACGAACTTTGTACTTTGCTATGAAGTTCCACCAGGAATGAGTTTTCATGCAAAAACTGTCTATTTCAACTAAATTGATCCATCCAAAACGAACTTTGTACTTTGCTATGAAGTTCCACCAGGAATGAGTTTTCATGCAAAAACTGTCTATTTCAACTAACTTTGTCCATCCAAAACGAACTTTGTACTTTGCTATGAAGTTCCATCAGGAATGAGTTTTCATGCAAAAACTGTCTATTTCAACTAACTTTGTCCATCCAAAACGAACTTTTTACTTTGCTATGAAGTTCCACCAGGAATGAGTTTTCATGCAAAAACTGTCTATTTCAACTAACTTTGTCCATCCAAAACGAACTTTGTACTTTGCTATGAAGTTCCACCAGGAATGAGTTTTCATGCAAAAACTGTCTATTTCAACTAAATTGATCCATCCAAAACGAACTTTGTACTTTGCTATGAAGTTCCACCAGGAATGAGTTTTCATGCAAAAACTGTCTATTTCAACTAACTTTGTCCATCCAAAAGAACTTTGTACTTTGCTATGAAGTTCCACCAGGAATGAGTTGTCATGCAAAAACTGTCTATTTCAACTAACTTTGTCCATCCAAAACGAACTTTGTACTTTGCTATGAAGTTCCACCAGGAATGAGTTTTCATGCAAAAACTGTCTATTTCAACTAAATTAATCTATCCAAAACGAACTTTGTACTTTGCTATGAAGTTCCACCAGGAATGAGTTTTCATGCAAAAACTGTCTATTTCAACTAACTTTGTCCATCCAAAACGAACTTTGTACTTTGCTATGAAGTTCCACCAGGAATGAGTTTTCATGCAAAAACTGTCTATTTCAACTAACTTTGTCCATCCAAAACGAACTTTGTACTTTGCTATGAAGTTCCACCAGGAATGAGTTTTCATGCAAAACTGTCTATTTCAACTAAATTGATCCATCCAAAACGAACTTTGTACTTTGCTATGAAGTTCCACCAGGAATGAGTTTTCATGCAAAAACTGTCTATTTCAACTAACTTTGTCCATCCAAAACGAACTTTGTACTTTGCTATGAAGTTCCACCAGGAATGAGTTTTCATGCAAAAACTGTCTATTTCAACTAACTTTGTCCATCCAAAACGAACTTTGTACTTTGCTATGAAGTTCCACCAGGACTGAGGTTTCATGCAAAACTGTCTATTTCAACTTAATTCGTCCATCCAAAACGAACTTTGTACTTTGCTATGAAGTTCCACCAGGAATGAGTTTTCATGCAAAAACTGTCTATTTCAACTAACTTTGTCCATCCAAAACGAACTTTGTACTTTGCTATGAAGTTCCACCAGGAATGAGTTGTCATGCAAAAACTGTCTATTTCAACTAACTTTGTCCATCCAAAACGAACTTTGTACTTTGCTATGAAGTTCCACCAGGAATGAGTTTTCATGCAAAAACTGTCTATTTCAACTAACTTTGTCCATCCAAAACGAACTTTGTACTTTGCTATGAAGTTCCACCAGGACTGAGGTTTCATGCAAAAACTGTCTATTTCAACTAACTTTGTCCATCCAAAACGAACTTTGTACTTTGCTATGAAGTTCCACCAGGAATGAGTTTTCATGCAAAAACTGTCTATTTCAACTAACTTTGTCCATCCAAAACGAACTTTGTACTTTGCTATGAAGTTCCACCAGGACTGAGGTTTCATGCAAAACTGTCTATTTCAACTAACTTTGTCCATCCAAAAGAACTTTGTACTTTGCTATGAAGTTCCACCAGGAATGAGTTTTCATGCAAAAACTGTCTATTTCAACTAACTTTGTCCATCCAAAACGAACTTTGTACTTTGCTATGAAGTTCCACCAGGAATGAGTTGTCATGCAAAAACTGTCTATTTCAACTAACTTTGTCCATCCAAAACGAACTTTGTACTTTGCTATGAAGTTCCACCAGGAATGAGTTTTCATGCAAAAACTGTCTATTTCAACTAACTTTGTCCATCCAAAACGAACTTTGTACTTTGCTATGAAGTTCCACCAAAATGAGTTTTCATGCAAAACTGTCTATTTCAACTAAATTGATCCATCCAAAACGAACTTTGTACTTTGCTATGAAGTTCCACCAGGAATGAGTTTTCATGCAAAAACTGTCTATTTCAACTAAATTGATCCATCCAAAACGAGCTTTGTACTTTGCTATGAAGTTCCACCAGGAATGAGTTTTCATGCAAAAACTGTCTATTTCAACTAACTTTGTCCATCCAAAACGAACTTTGTACTTTGCTATGAAGTTCCACCAGGACTGAGGTTTCATGCAAAACTGTCTATTTTAACTTAATTCGTCCATCCAAAACGAACTTTGTACTTTGCTATGAAGTTCCACCAGGAATGAGTTGTCATGCAAAAACTGTCTATTTCAACTAACTTTGTCCATCCAAAACGAACTTTGTACTTTGCTATGAAGTTCCACCAGGAATGAGTTTTCATGCAAAAACTGTCTATTTCAACTAACTTTGTCCATCCAAAACGAACTTTGTACTTTGCTATGAAGTTCCACCAAAATGAGTTTTCATGCAAAACTGTCTATTTCAACTAAATTGATCCATCCAAAACGAACTTTGTACTTTGCTATGAAGTTCCACCAGGAATGAGTTTTCATGCAAAAACTGTCTATTTCAACTAACTTTGTCCATCCAAAACGAACTTTGTACTTTGCTATGAAGTTCCACCAGGAATGAGTTTTCATGCAAAAACTGTCTATTTCAACTAAATTGATCCATCCAAAACGAACTTTGTACTTTGCTATGAAGTTCCACCTGGAATGAGTTTTCATGCAAAAACTGTCTATTTCAACTAACTTTGTCCATCCAAAAGAACTTTGTACTTTGCTATGAAGTTCCACCAGGAATGAGTTTTCATGCAAAAACTGTCTATTTCAACTAACTTTGTCCATCCAAAACGAACTTTGTACTTTGCTATGAAGTTCCACCAGGAATGAGTTGTCATGCAAAAACTGTCTATTTCAACTAACTTTGTCCATCCAAAACGAACTTTGTACTTTGCTATGAAGTTCCACCAGGACTGAGGTTTCATGCAAAACTGTCTATTTCAACTTAATTCGTCCATCCAAAACGAACTTTGTACTTTGCTATGAAGTTTCACCAGGAATGAGTTTTCATGCAAAAACTGTCTATTTCAACTAACTTTGTCCATCCAAAACGAACTTTGTACTTTGCTATGAAGTTCCACCAAAATGAGTTTTCATGCAAAACTGTCTATTTCAACTAAATTGATCCATCCAAAACGAACTTTGTACTTTGCTATGAAGTTCCACCAGGAATGAGTTTTCATGCAAAAACTGTCTATTTCAACTAACTTTGTCCATCCAAAACGAACTTTGTACTTTGCTATGAAGTTCCACCAGGAATGAGTTTTCATGCAAAAACTGTCTATTTCAACTAACTTTGTCCATCCAAAACGAACTTTGTACTTTGCTATGAAGTTCCACCAGGACTGAGGTTTCATGCAAAACTGTCTATTTCAACTTAATTCGTCCATCCAAAACGAACTTTGTACTTTGCTATGAAGTTCCACCAGGAATGAGTTTTCATGCAAAAACTGTCTATTTCAACTAACTTTGTCCATCCAAAACGAACTTTGTACTTTGCTATGAAGTTCCACCAGGAATGAGTTTTCATGCAAAAACTGTCTATTTCAACTTAATTCGTCCATCCAAAACGAACTTTGTACTTTGCTATGAAGTTCCACCAGGAATGAGTTTTCATGAAAAACTGTCTATTTCAACTAAATTAATCTATCCAAAACGAACTTTGTACTTTGCTATGAAGTTCCACCAGGAATGAGTTTTCATGCAAAAACTGTCTATTTCAACTAACTTTGTCCATCCAAAACGAACTTTGTACTTTGCTATGAAGTTCCACCAGGAATGAGTTGTCATGCAAAAACTGTCTATTTCAACTAACTTTGTCCATCCAAAACGAACTTTGTACTTTGCTATGAAGTTCCACCAGGACTGAGGTTTCATGCAAAACTGTCTATTTCAACTTAATTCGTCCATCCAAAACGAACTTTGTACTTTGCTATGAAGTTTCACCAGGAATGAGTTTTCATGCAAAAACTGTCTATTTCAACTAACTTTGTCCATCCAAAACGAACTTTGTACTTTGCTATGAAGTTCCACCAGGAATGAGTTTTCATGCAAAAACTGTCTATTTCAACTAACTTTGTCCATCCAAAACGAACTTTGTACTTTGCTATGAAGTTCCACCAGGAATGAGTTGTCATGCAAAAACTGTCTATTTCAACTAACTTTGTCCATCCAAAACGAACTTTGTACTTTGCTATGAAGTTCCACCAGGACTGAGGTTTCATGCAAAACTGTCTATTTCAACTTAATTCGTCCATCCAAAACGAACTTTGTACTTTGCTATGAAGTTTCACCAGGAATGAGTTTTCATGCAAAAACTGTCTATTTCAACTAACTTTGTCCATCCAAAACGAACTTTGTACTTTGCTATGAAGTTCCACCAAAATGAGTTTTCATGCAAAACTGTCTATTTCAACTAAATTGATCCATCCAAAACGAACTTTGTACTTTGCTATGAAGTTCCACCAGGAATGAGTTTTCATGCAAAAACTGTCTATTTCAACTAACTTTGTCCATCCAAAACGAACTTTGTACTTTGCTATGAAGTTCCACCAGGAATGAGTTTTCATGCAAAAACTGTCTATTTCAACTAACTTTGTCCATCCAAAACGAACTTTGTACTTTGCTATGAAGTTCCACCAGGACTGAGGTTTCATGCAAAACTGTCTATTTCAACTTAATTCGTCCATCCAAAACGAACTTTGTACTTTGCTATGAAGTTCCACCAGGAATGAGTTTTCATGCAAAAACTGTCTATTTCAACTAACTTTGTCCATCCAAAACGAACTTTGTACTTTGCTATGAAGTTCCACCAGGAATGAGTTTTCATGCAAAAACTGTCTATTTCAACTTAATTCGTCCATCCAAAACGAACTTTGTACTTTGCTATGAAGTTCCACCAGGAATGAGTTTTCATGAAAAACTGTCTATTTCAACTAAATTAATCTATCCAAAACGAACTTTGTACTTTGCTATGAAGTTCCACCAGGAATGAGTTTTCATGCAAAAACTGTCTATTTCAACTAACTTTGTCCATCCAAAACGAACTTTGTACTTTGCTATGAAGTTCCACCAGGAATGAGTTTTCATGCAAAAACTGTCTATTTCAACTAACTTTGTCCATCCAAAACGAACTTTGTACTTTGCTATGAAGTTCCACCAGGAATGAGTTTTCATGCAAAAACTGTCTATTTCAACTAACTTTGTCCATCCAAAACGAACTTTGTACTTTGCTATGAAGTTCCACCAGGAATGAGTTTTCATGCAAAAACTGTCTATTTCAACTAACTTTGTCCATCCAAAACGAACTTTGTACTTTGCTATGAAGTTCCACCAGGAATGAGTTTTCATGCAAAAACTGTCTATTTCAACTAACTTTGTCCATCCAAAACGAACTTTGTACTTTGCTATGAAGTTCCACCAGGAATGAGTTTTCATGCAAAAACTGTCTATTTCAACTTAATTCGTCCATCCAAAACGAACTTTGTACTTTGCTATGAAGTTCCACCAGGAATGAGTTTTCATGAAAAACTGTCTATTTCAACTAAATTAATCTATCCAAAACGAACTTTGTACTTTGCTATGAAGTTCCACCAGGAATGAGTTTTCATGCAAAAACTGTCTATTTCAACTAACTTTGTCCATCCAAAACGAACTTTGTACTTTGCTATGAAGTTCCACCAGGAATGAGTTTTCATGCAAAAACTGTCTATTTCAACTAACTTTGTCCATCCAAAACGAACTTTGTACTTTGCTATGAAGTTCCACCAGGAATGAGTTTTCATGCAAAAACTGTCTATTTCAACTAATTTTGTCCATCCAAAACGAACTTTGTACTTTGCTATGAAGTTCCACCAGGAATGTGTTACCATGCAAAAACTGTCTATTTCAACTTAATTCGTCCATCCGATTCGAACTTTGTACTTTGCTATGAAGTTCCACCAGGAATGAGTTTTCATGCAAAAACTGTCTATTTCAACTAAATTGATCCATCCAAAACGAACTTTGTTCTTTGCTATGAAGTTCCACCAGGAATGAGTTTTCATGCAAAAACTGTCTATTTCAACTAACTTTGTACATCCAAAACGAACTTTGTACTTTGCTATGAAGTTCCACCAGGAATGAGTTTTCATGCAAAAACTGTCTATTTCAACTAACTTTGTCCATCCAAAACGAACTTTGTACTTTGCTATGAAGTTCCACCAGGAATGAGTTTTCATGCAAAAACTGTCTATTTCAACTAACTTTGTCCATCCAAAACGAACTTTGTACTTTGCTATGAAGTTCCACCAGGAATGAGTTTTCATGCAAAAACTGTCTATTTCAACTAACTTTGTCCATCCAAAACGAACTTTGTACTTTGCTATGAAGTTCCACCAGGAATGAGTTTTCATGCAAAAACTGTCTATTTCAACTAACTTTGTCCATCCAAAACGAACTTTGTACTTTGCTATGAAGTTCCACCAGGAATGAGTTTTCATGCAAAAACTGTCTATTTCAACTAACTTTGTCCATCCAAAACGAACTTTGTACTTTGCTATGAAGTTCCACCAGGAATGAGTTTTCATGCAAAAACTGTCTATTTCAACTAACTTTGTCCATCCAAAACGAACTTTGTACTTTGCTATGAAGTTCCACCAGGAATGAGTTTTCATGCAAAAACTGTCTATTTCAACTAACTTTGTAAATCCAAAACGAACTTTGTACTTTGCTATGAAGTTCCACCAGGAATGAGTTTTCATGCAAAAACTGTCTATTTCAACTAACTTTGTCCATCCAAAACGAACTTTGTACTTTGCTATGAAGTTCCACCAGGAATGAGTTTTCATGCAAAAACTGTCTATTTCAACTAACTTTGTCCATCCAAAACGAACTTTGTACTTTGCTATGAAGTTCCACCAGGAATGAGTTTTCATGCAAAAACTGTCTATTTCAACTAACTTTGTCCATCCAAAACGAACTTTGTACTTTGCTATGAAGTTCCACCAGGAATGAGTTTTCATGCAAAAACTGTCTATTTCAACTAACTTTGTCCATCCAAAACGAACTTTGTACTTTGCTATGAAGTTCCACCAGGAATGAGTTTTCATGCAAAAACTGTCTATTTCAACTAACTTTGTCCATCCAAAACGAACTTTGTACTTTGCTATGAAGTTCCACCAGGAATGAGTTTTCATGCAAAAACTGTCTATTTCAACTAACTTTGTCCATCCAAAACGAACTTTGTACTTTGCTATGAAGTTCCACCAGGAATGAGTTTTCATGCAAAAACTGTCTATTTCAACTAACTTTGTCCATCCAAAACGAACTTTGTACTTTGCTATGAAGTTCCACCAGGAATGAGTTTTCATGCAAAAACTGTCTATTTCAACTAAATTGATCCATCCAAAACGAACTTTGTACTTTGCTATGAAGTTCCACCAGGAATGAGTTTTTATGCAAAAACTGTCTATTTCAACTAAATTGATCCATCCAAAACGAACTTTGTACTTTGCTATGAAGTTCCACCAGGAATGAGTTTTCATGCAAAAATTATCTATTTCAACTAACTTTGTCCATCCAAAACGAACTTTGTACTTTGCTATGAAGTTCCACCAGGAATGAGTTTTCATGCAAAAACTGTCTATTTCAACTAACTTTGTAAATCCAAAACGAACTTTGTACTTTGCTATGAAGTTCCACCTGGAATGAGTTTTCATGCAAAAACTGTCTATTTCAACTAACTTTGTCCATCCAAAACGAACTTTGTACTTTGCTATGAAGTTCCACCAGGAATGAGTTTTTATGCAAAAACTGTCTATTTCAACTAAATTGATCCATCCAAAACGAACTTTGTACTTTGCTATGAAGTTCCACCAGGAATGAGTTGTCATGCAAAAACTGTCTATTTCAACTAACTTTGTCCATCCAAAACGAACTTTGTACTTTGCTATGAAGTTCCACCAGGAATGAGTTTTCATGCAAAAATTATCTATTTCAACTAACTTTGTCCATCCAAAACGAACTTTGTACTTTGCTATGAAGTTCCACCAGGAATGAGTTTTCATGCAAAAACTGTCTATTTCAACTAACTTTGTAAATCCAAAACGAACTTTGTACTTTGCTATGAAGTTCCACCTGGAATGAGTTTTCATGCAAAAACTGTCTATTTCAACTAACTTTGTCCATCCAAAACGAACTTTGTACTTTGATATGAAGTTCCACCAGGAATGAGTTTTCATGCAAAAACTGTCTATTTCAACTAACTTTGTCCATCCAAAACGAACTTTGTACTTTGCTATGAAGTTCCACCAGGAATGAGTTGTCATGCAAAAACTGTCTATTTCAACTAACTTTGTCCATCCAAAACGAACTTTGTACTTTGCTATGAAGTTCCACCAGGAATGAGTTTTTATGCAAAAACTGTCTATTTCAACTAACTTTGTCCATCCAAAACGAACTTTGTACTTTGCTATGAAGTTCCACCAGGAATGAGTTTTCATGCAAAAACTGTCTATTTCAACTAAATTGATCCATCCAAAACGAACTTTGTACTTTGCTATGAAGTTCCACCAGGAATGAGTTTTCATGCAAAAACAGTCTATTTCAACTAACTTTGTCCATCCAAAACGAACTTTGTACTTTGCTATGAAGTTCCACCAGGAATGAGTTTTCATGCAAAAACTGTCTATTTCAACTTAATTCGTCCATCCGATTCGAACTTTGTACTTTGCTATGAAGTTCCACCAGGAATGAGTTTTCATGCAAAAACTGTCTATTTCAACTAACTTTGTCCATCCAAAACGAACTTTGTACTTTGCTATGAAGTTCCACCAGGAATGAGTTTTCATGCAAAAACTGTCTATTTCAACTAAATTGATCCATCCAAAACGAACTTTGTACTTTGCTATGAAGTTCCACCAGGCATGAGTTTTCATGCAAAAACTGTCTATTTCAACTAACTTTGTCCATCCAAAACGAACTTTGTACTTTGCTATGAAGTTCCACCAGGAATGAGTTTTCATGCAAAAACTGTCTATTTCAACTAACTTTGTCCATCCAAAACGAACTTTGTACTTTGCTATGAAGTTCCACCAGGAATGAGTTGTCATGCAAAAACTGTCTATTTCAACTAACTTTGTCCATCCAAAACGAACTTTGTACTTTGCTATGAAGTTCCACCAGGAATGAGTTTTCATGCAAAAACTGTCTATTTCAACTAACTTTGTCCATCCAAAACGAACTTTGTACTTTGCTATGAAGTTCCACCAAAATGAGTTTTCATGCAAAACTGTCTATTTCAACTAAATTGATCCATCCAAAACGAACTTTGTACTTTGCTATGAAGTTCCACCAGGAATGAGTTTTCATGCAAAAACTGTCTATTTCAACTAACTTTGTCCATCCAAAACGAACTTTGTACTTTGCTATGAAGTTCCACCAGGAATGAGTTGTCATGCAAAAACTGTCTATTTCAACTAACTTTGTCCATCCAAAACGAACTTTGTACTTTGCTATGAAGTTCCACCAGGAATGAGTTTTCATGCAAAAACTGTCTATTTCAACTAACTTTGTCCATCCAAAACGAACTTTGTACTTTGCTATGAAGTTCCACCAAAATGAGTTTTCATGCAAAAACTGTCTTGTTAACGAAAATTGTAGGCGAGAATTAAATTGGCGTTCGATTTGGTTTAGTTCTAAAGCAATACTAATCTATATTTCTCTTAATCGCTATTCTTAATTCTATTCCCATTCGGGTTCGCTCGTGAGCGCCGTTTACATATTCCGCTTGGCCACTTCAGGCCGATCCTATCTCAATCCTTAACATTTCGCCCCCCGTGGAAAGGTCTCTAACTTTCTACTCCTTTTTTTCAAATTCACCCTTGCCTTGCCCCGGTAATATGCAAAGTTTCGAAATTGCACGTCGATACACTCCGTCTTTTGTCTTAACCTGAACGACCCGCACGTTATTATCTTGGCCCTTGTATATTTGAGTAATCCTGCCAATGGCCCATTTAAGCGGAGGTAAATTATCTTCTTTCACGAGAACCATTGTTCCTTCCTCTATGTTGTCTCGTTTGCCCCTCCATTTCGTTCGCGGTTGTAGTCCCGACAAGTAATCGGTTTGCCACTGTTTCCATACGCGACGCAGGAACTCTTGATTCTTTTGCCATCGGTCCAATTTATTAATGTTGATGTCTGCATACGATGGTTCTAAAATGGACACCAAACTACGATTAATAAGGAAATGCCCAGGGGTAAGTACCTCTAAATCCTCGGGGTCGGATGACATTGGGCTGAGTGGTCGTGAGTTTAAGCAGGCTTCGATCTGGATGATGAGCGTCTCGAGGTCTTCTTTTAACAGGATTGTTGTGCCAATTGTTGCTTTTAAATGTTTTTTGAAACTTTTGACTGCCGCTTCCCATAAACCTCCAAAGTTCGGTGCGCGTGGAGGAATAAACTTAAAGTCGATCCCTTCGTTGAGGCAATGGGCTGTTACAGCATGATTTGCTTGCTGCATTTTGAAAAGATCAGCTAACTCCTTCAAACCTCGTTCAGCTCCACGAAAATTTTTGGCATTATCACAGGAGATCGTTCTGGGTTTCCCGCGCCTTGCTACAAAACGCTTCAGTGCAGCAATGAACGCCTGGGTTGACAAATCTGCTACTAGTTCCAAGTGTACTGCCTTTGTCACCAGACAGATGAACACTGCGACGAAACATTTTAAAGGTGTGGCTTTCCTTGGTGCTAGTCGATACCATAGCGGTCCACACAGATCAATTCCGGTGTTAGCGAATGTCGCTGTCGGAGTGACTCTTTCTAACGGCAAATCACCCATTATCTGCTCCATCGTTGTAGGTTTGCTGCGATAGCATTTCACACAATCATGTACCACCCTCCGCGCTAGATTGCGCACTCGCAAAGGCCAATATTTTTCCCGAACAGTAGCTATTAGTAGTTGCGGGCCTGCGTGCAAGAGTTGTTGATGGTAAGATTGCATAATGAGGATAGTTAAAGGATGCTTTGAGTCCAGTATTATCGGATGTTTGCGTGTTTCTGATACTGGAGCGTTTCTTAGTCTACCACCGATAAGTAATATACCATCTCGCAATAAGGGAGCAAGTGCTTTTAAGCTAGACTTATGCTTCACTTGTCCGTCTCGTCTGATGTTAGCGATATCTTCTGCAAAGGTTTCGGCTTGTGACATTCGAATGAGTGTGATTTCGGCTTGCTGTAGTTCGTGGCTTGACAGTACTCCCTTTCGACGCTGGGTTTGATTTACACGTTGGCTATTGTACCGAAATCTAAGGATATATGCCACCAATCTCCTTAACGCTGGATACGATGATCGTAGGTGGAAAATGGGATTCGCCACACTATTGCTAATAGTCATCGCTACAGACCGTTCTTCCAGCTCTTCGGCAGAAAACACAGCATTTGGTAAATTCGTATGATCCATCCAGTTGATTGGTTGACTTAGCCATTTAGGTCCATGCCACCAGGTTTCATTACACTTCAATAGGCTAGGTCTCATTCCTCGGGATATTATGTCTGCTGGATTGTCTTCACCCGATACATGGTACCAACAACTCTTGTCTGTTATGTGCTGAATCTCCGATATTCGATTAGCGACGAACGGCTTGCATCGAGAAGGATGTCCAGCTATCCAATGCAACACTATCGTTGAATCAACCCAAAAAATGCTTTTAATGTCGCGTTTTAAGCTGCTCTGTACTTTCTGCCACAAATGACACAATAATAACGCGCCCGACAATTCGAGTCTTGGAAGAGTAACTCTTTTCTGCTTTTTTCCATTTTCAATGGGTGCTACCTTGGACTTTGCACATAACAGTTCTACATTTATGCTACCATTTTCCGATGTAGTTCGCACATAGATGCAGGCACCATACGCCTTTTCTGACGCATCACTAAAGCCGTGTAGTTCAATACTTTCCGCATTTTCCGCCATCACTCGACGTGGGACCTTGATATCTGCTACATGACTAATGTCTTGCTTAAAAAGTCGCCACCGTTGTCGCAATTCTTCTTCAAGCGGTTGATCCCAATCAATCTTTTTCTCCCACAGTTCTTGCAGGAAACATTTTGCGAGCACAATGACTGGCCCGATTAGTCCCAATGGATCATACAAGCGCGCAGCCTCGGAGACAACACTGCGTTTAGAAATTTGTTGGTCACAATTCCATTTGGGTACGTTGAAACCCAGGCTATCTTCTGCTGGGGACCATTTTAAGCCAAGGGCTTTAATCGACTTGTTCGGATCTATCAAAAGCTCCGAACCCATCTCGCGAAGCTGGGCTGGAAGCGTATTCAAAATCTGCTTTGAATTGGAAGCCCACTTCCTAAGAGGAAAACCAGCAGACTGCAACAACTCGCACATCTCGTTACATAATTGTTTTCCATCTTCCACCGTGTCTGCACCACTAATCATGTCGTCCATGTAGAAGTCTGTCGATAAGATTTGTGAAGCAACAGGATGCGATACCTTCGCCTCTTTCGACAGCGTTTGAAGACACTTGGTGGCCAAGTATGGAGCTGATGATGTTCCATATGTAATCGTTTTCAGTTGATACGAGCGAATTCCACCATATTCTGTATCTTGCCAAATAATACGTTGTAACGGACGGTCTGCTTCTGCTATCCATACTTGCCGATACATCTTTTCGATGTCCGCCGTCAGCGCATATTTTGGCAAACGAAAGCGCATTATGATGCTCAATAGGTCTTCTTGGATTACAGGACCGACTAATAAGGCATCATTTAAGGATACTCCGGACTCGCTAGAACAAGAGGCATCGAAAACCACTCGTAATTTCGTTGTAAGACTATCCGGTCGCACGATGCAGTGATGCGGCATGTAATAGGTAATCGATTCATCTTCAGGATCAGGATTGACTTCTACCATGTGACCTAATCGCAGATATTCATTCAAAAACTCCTGATATTGCGCCTTTAATTCAGGGTTGGCATTAAGCCGACGGCTCAACGATTGGAGTCGTCGTTTAGCTATGTTGTAAGATGAGCCTAACATCTTGATCTTAACAGGATCCTTTGGAAGTGCCACTATGTATCTTCCATCTGGCCCTCTAGTAGTAGTGCATTCGAATATTTCTTCACATTTCGATTCTTCTGGTGATAAAGTACTCGATGTGTGACATGACTCAATTTCCCAAAACTTAGTCAGTTGTTCATCTAACGCTGGTCCGCTACAGGTAAGGTTCACTACATGTGGTTGTTGACTCTGAAGTCCCGATGTCCTTCCCGAAACAATCCAACCCAGTTGGGTCTCCTGCAGCAGTAAATTGTCACACTGCGATCGAAGTCTCAATACTCCATCCATCAGTATGTCATTGTACACCTCTCTGCCAAGAAGCATATCGATGTTACCAACTTCACCACAAGTCGGGTCGGCTAGCCTAATGTTTTTCGGTATTTTCCAAAGTTGCTGATCCACTTTAGCTGGCGGAAGATTCCACATGATTTCCGTCAGAACGTGCAACCTTAAAGGATAACGAACATTAGTAACTTGTGAACCAATTACTACGTTTACCGAATGTGATGAGGTTTGGTTGCCTCTGCCCACAGCTCCAATTGTTAGATGATCTCGTTGTCTGGGTGCTCGTAGTCGTTGTACTAATCGTTCGGTGATGAGATTTATCTGCGCCCCACCATCCAGTAGAGCTCGTGCAATCGTCTGGGTTCCATTTGCTGCACAAACTGTAACTAGGACTGTCGGAAGTAAGACAGTGGTGGTGGTTAACGGTGCAGCTTGCGAACCAGCTGGCGTTAGCATCACTGCCTGGGTTTCTCTATCTCGATTCGACTCGGATGGTTGCGCAGGATCTCCATCAGCAGCTGTTCCCGCAGTACTCGCATAGGGTTTGGATTGTACGGGCGACCTGTGCAGCATAGTATGATGCTTTAACTTGCATACTCGACACGTACTCGATGTACACTCCTTAACGCGATGATCAGCTGCCAAACAATTGATACAAATCCCCTTTTCCTTGACGATGTTGTACCGTTCCATAACCGAAAGATTTCGAAAAGTCTGACACTTAAACGCTGAGTGGTAATCTTTAGCACAAAAAATACATTTTTCCTCCAGGTGATCGACCTTCATGGTTGCACATGCCTGCTTCAGCTTTTGCCTTCCGTGATGGATGTGGGTGTTCGATAAAGCCGGTTCCTTACTCTGAGGCAATGCTTGTAATACTACCACATGCTGCTTCAAAAATTGCACTAGTTCAGTGTATTCGGCCACTTCTACGCTTCGGTGATGTATCTCCCACTGCTTTCGAGTATTCCCGTCCAATCTATCGCACAACATGTGTGCTAACAGTACACTCCAGCCATTTGTATCGACACCAACCTTTTCGACCATTTTGATGGCTCGCTCGAAGCCATCAAGCAAATTGGTGAGTGACTCGAAGCTTTCACGTTTTGCCAAGGGAATTGAGAAGAGTTCCTCCAGATAACGTCGCACCAACACTTTCTTATTCTCGTATCTACTCTTAAGTAGTTCCCATGCGAGGTTATAATTGGCTGCTGTGGTTTCCACTGCCTCGATCACTTGAGCGGCCTCCTTAGACACCACGCGTTTCAGGTAAATGAGTTTATCTACGTCGGATAAACTTGGATGCTGGTCGATCATGCTACTGAATGCGTCACGGAAAGTCGGCCAAGTTTCCAACGTGCCTTCGAACTTAGGCAACGGAATTTCTGGTAAACGCACTTTCGATTTGGGGTTTGACACATCTGGCACATGCGTAACGCTAGCCGACGCACACAAAGCCGCTTCGCGCCGTTTTAACACTACAGATAACTCGAAGCGTCGTTGCTCAAACTCTGCGTACTGTCTCTCTTCCTCCTCTGTCTGGGCAGAATTGCTGGTTTCCATGACCGCCGTGTATTTTCTCTCAAAGGAGGACGCGATGGATTTTAACTGTTCCGTACACTCTTTTAAATATGATACATCAGCATCAGGAGTTGAATCCAACACCGCTTTCAACGATTCCATTCTGCGTATTATGTGAGCGTGATAACGCTCGATTGTACCCGCCATCGAGGTTTGCGTTTCGATCGGACTCGACGTAGCTTGCACTTGCGAAAACGTTGTTTCTTCCGTATTAGACATTACTTTTATCGACTACACAACTGCTTAGACCGATTGCCAATTTATCAGAAACTAATGGTATCCGGCTCGAAGGACCAAATTTTATGTTAACGAAAATTGTAGGCGAGAATTAAATTGGCGTTCGATTTGGTTTAGTTCTAAAGCAATACTAATCTATATTTCTCTTAATCGCTATTCTTAATTCTATTCCCATTCGGGTTCGCTCGTGAGCGCCGTTTACATATTCCGCTTGGCCACTTCAGGCCGATCCTATCTCAATCCTTAACATGTCTATTTCAACTAAATTGATCCATCCAAAACGAACTTTGTACTTTGCTATGAAGTTCCACCAGGAATGAGTTTTCATGCAAAAACTGTCTATTTCAACTAACTTTGTCCATCCAAAACGAACTTTGTACTTTGCTATGAAGTTCCACCAGGAATGAGTTTTCATGCAAAAACTGTCTATTTCAACTAACTTTGTCCATCCAAAACGAACTTTGTACTTTGCTATGAAGTTCCACCAAAATGAGTTTTCATGCAAAACTGTCTATTTCAACTAAATTGATCCATCCAAAACGAACTTTGTACTTTGCTATGAAGTTCCACCAGGAATGAGTTTTCATGCAAAAACTGTCTATTTCAACTAACTTTGTCCATCCAAAACGAACTTTGTACTTTGCTATGAAGTTCCACCAGGAATGAGTTTTCATGCAAAAACTGTCTATTTCAACTAACTTTGTCCATCCAAAACGAACTTTGTACTTTGCTATGAAGTTCCACCAGGAATGAGTTTTCATGCAAAAACTGTCTATTTCAACTTAATTCGTCCATCCGATTCGAACTTTGTACTTTGCTATGAAGTTCCACCAGGAATGAGTTGTCATGCAAAAACTGTCTATTTCAACTAACTTTGTCCATCCAAAACGAACTTTGTACTTTGCTATGAAGTTCCACCAGGAATGAGTTTTCATGCAAAAACTGTCTATTTCAACTAAATTGATCCATCCAAAACGAACTTTGTACTTTGCTATGAAGTTCCACCAGGAATGAGTTTTCATGCAAAAACTGTCTATTTCAACTAACTTTGTCCATCCAAAACGAACTTTGTACTTTGCTATGAAGTTCCACCAGGAATGGATTTTCATGCAAAAACTGTCTATTTCAACTAATTTTGTCCATCCAAAACGAACTTTGTACTTTGCTATGAAGTTCCACCAGGAATGAGTTTTCATGCAAAAACTGTCTATTTCAACTAAATTGATCCATCCAAAACGAACTTTGTTCTTTGCTATGAAGTTCCACCAGGAATGAGTTGTCATGCAAAAACTGTCTATTTCAACTAACTTTGTCCATCCAAAACGAACTTTGTACTTTGCTATGAAGTTCCACCAGGAATGAGTTTTCATGCAAAAACTGTCTATTTCAACTAACTTTGTCCATCCAAAACGAACTTTGTACTTTGCTATGAAGTTCCACCAAAATGAGTTTTCATGCAAAACTGTCTATTTCAACTAAATTGATCCATCCAAAACGAACTTTGTACTTTGCTATGAAGTTCCACCAGGAATGAGTTTTCATGCAAAAACTGTCTATTTCAACTAACTTTGTCCATCCAAAACGAACTTTGTACTTTGCTATGAAGTTCCACCAGGAATGAGTTGTCATGCAAAAAACTGTCTATTTCAACTAACTTTGTCCATCCAAAACGAACTTTGTACTTTGCTATGAAGTTCCACCAGGAATGAGTTTTCATGCAAAAACTGTCTATTTCAACTAAATTGATCCATCCAAAACGAACTTTGTACTTTGGTATGAAGTTCCACCAGGAATGAGTTTTCATGCAAAAATTATCTATTTCAACTAACTTTGTCCATCCAAAACGAACTTTGTACTTTGCTATGAAGTTCCACCAGGAATGAGTTTTCATGCAAAAACTGTCTATTTTAACTAACTTTGTCCATCCAAAACGAACTTTGTACTTTGCTATGAAGTTCCACCAGGAATGAGTTTTCATGCAAAACTGTCTATTTCAACTAAATTGATCCATCCAAAACGAACTTTGTACTTTGCTATGAAGTTCCACCAGGAATGAGTTTTCATGCAAAAACTGTCTATTTCAACTAACTTTGTCCATCCAAAAGAACTTTGTACTTTGCTATGAAGTTCCACCAGGAATGAGTTTTCATGCAAAAACTGTCTATTTCAACTAACTTTGTCCATCCAAAACGAACTTTGTACTTTGCTATGAAGTTCCACCAGGAATGAGTTGTCATGCAAAAACTGTCTATTTCAACTAACTTTGTCCATCCAAAAGAACTTTGTACTTTGCTATGAAGTTCCACCAGGAATGAGTTTTCATGCAAAAACTGTCTATTTCAACTAACTTTGTCCATCCAAAACGAACTTTGTACTTTGCTATGAAGTTCCACCAGGAATGAGTTGTCATGCAAAAACTGTCTATTTCAACTAACTTTGTCCATCCAAAACGAACTTTGTACTTTGCTATGAAGTTCCACCAGGAATGAGTTTTCATGCAAAAACTGTCTATTTCAACTAACTTTGTCCATCCAAAACGAACTTTGTACTTTGCTATGAAGTTCCACCAAAATGAGTTTTCATGCAAAACTGTCTATTTCAACTAAATTGATCCATCCAAAACGAACTTTGTACTTTGCTATGAAGTTCCACCAGGAATGAGTTTTCATGCAAAAACTGTCTATTTCAACTAACTTTGTCCATCCAAAACGAACTTTGTACTTTGCTATGAAGTTCCACCAGGAATGAGTTTTCATGCAAAAACTGTCTATTTCAACTAACTTTGTCCATCCAAAACGAACTTTGTACTTTGCTATGAAGTTCCACCAGGACTGAGGTTTCATGCAAAACTGTCTATTTCAATTTAATTCGTCCATCCAAAACGAACTTTGTACTTTGCTATGAAGTTCCACCAGGAATGAGTTTTCATGCAAAAACTGTCTATTTCAACTAACTTTGTCCATCCAAAACGAACTTTGTACTTTGCTATGAAGTTCCACCAGGAATGAGTTTTCATGCAAAAACTGTCTATTTCAACTAACTTTGTCCATCCAAAACGAACTTTGTACTTTGCTATGAAGTTCCACCAAAATGAGTTTTCATGCAAAACTGTCTATTTCAACTAAATTGATCCATCCAAAACGAACTTTGTACTTTGCTATGAAGTTCCACCAGGAATGAGTTTTCATGCAAAAACTGTCTATTTCAACTAACTTTGTCTATCCAAAACGAACTTTGTACTTTGCTATGAAGTTCCACCAGGAATGAGTTTTCATGCAAAAACTGTCTATTTCAACTAAATTGATCCATCCAAAACGAACTTTGTACTTTGCTATGAAGTTCCACCAAAATGAGTTTTCATGCAAAACTGTCTATTTCAACTAAATTGATCCATCCAAAACGAACTTTGTACTTTGCTATGAAGTTCCACCAGGAATGAGTTTTCATGCAAAAACTGTCTATTTCTACTAACTTTGTCCATCCAAAACGAACTTTGTACTTTGCTATGAAGTTCCACCAGGAATGAGTTTTCATGCAAAAACTGTCTATTTCAACTAACTTTGTCCATCCAAAACGAACTTTGTACTTTGCTATGAAGTTCCACCAGGACTGAGGTTTCATGCAAATTTGTTTATTTCAACTTAATTCGTCCATCCAAAACGAACTTTGTACTTTGCTATGAAGTTCCACCAGGAATGAGTTTTCATGCAAAAACTGTCTATTTCAACTAACTTTGTCCATCCAAAACGAACTTTGTACTTTGCTATGAAGTTCCACCAGGAATGAGTTTTCATGCAAAAACTGTCTATTTCAACTAACTTTGTCCATCCAAAACGAACTTTGTACTTTGCTATGAAGTTCCACCAAAATGAGTTTTCATGCAAAACTGTCTATTTCAACTAAATTGATCCATCCAAAACGAACTTTGTACTTTGCTATGAAGTTCCACCAGGAATGAGTTTTCATGCAAAAACTGTCTATTTCAACTAACTTTGTCCATCCAAAACGAACTTTGTACTTTGCTATGAAGTTCCACCAGGAATGAGTTTTCATGCAAAAACTGTCTATTTCAACTAACTTTGTCCATCCAAAAGAACTTTGTACTTTGCTATGAAGTTCCACCAGGAATGAGTTTTCATGCAAAAACTGTCTATTTCAACTAACTTTGTCCATCCAAAACGAACTTTGTACTTTGCTATGAAGTTCCACCAGGAATGAGTTGTCATGCAAAAACTGTCTATTTCAACTAACTTTGTCCATCCAAAACGAACTTTGTACTTTGCTATGAAGTTCCACCAGGAATGAGTTTTCATGCAAAAACTGTCTATTTCAACTAACTTTTTCCATCCAAAACGAACTTTGTACTTTGCTATGAAGTTCCACCAAAATGAGTTTTCATGCAAAACTGTCTATTTCAACTAAATTGATCCATCCAAAACGAACTTTGTACTTTGCTATGAAGTTCCACCAGGAATGAGTTTTCATGCAAAAACTGTCTATTTCAACTAACTTTGTCCATCCAAAACGAACTTTGTACTTTGCTATGAAGTTCCACCAGGAATGAGTTTTCATGCAAAAACTGTCTATTTCAACTAACTTTGTCCATCCAAAACGAACTTTGTACTTTGCTATGAAGTTCCACCAGGACTGAGGTTTCATGCAAAACTGTCTATTTCAACTTAATTCGTCCATCCAAAACGAACTTTGTACTTTGCTATGAAGTTCCACCAGGAATGAGTTGTCATGCAAAAACTGTCTATTTCAACTAACTTTGTCCATCCAAAACGAACTTTGTACTTTGCTATGAAGTTCCACCAGGACTGAGGTTTCATGCAAAACTGTCTATTTCAACTTAATTCGTCCATCCAAAACGAACTTTGTACTTTGCTATGAAGTTCCACCAGGAATGAGTTTTCATGCAAAAACTGTCTATTTCAACTAACTTTGTCCATCCAAAACGAACTTTGTACTTTGCTATGAAGTTCCACCAGGAATGAGTTGTCATGCAAAAACTGTCTATTTCAACTAACTTTGTCCATCCAAAACGAACTTTGTACTTTGCTATGAAGTTCCACCAGGAATGAGTTTTCATGCAAAAACTGTCTATTTCAACTAACTTTGTCCATCCAAAACGAACTTTGTACTTTGCTATGAAGTTCCACCAGGACTGAGGTTTCATGCAAAAACTGTCTATTTCAACTAACTTTGTCCATCCAAAACGAACTTTGTACTTTGCTATGAAGTTCCACCAGGAATGAGTTTTCATGCAAAAACTGTCTATTTCAACTAACTTTGTCCATCCAAAACGAACTTTGTACTTTGCTATGAAGTTCCACCAGGACTGAGGTTTCATGCAAAACTGTCTATTTCAACTAACTTTGTCCATCCAAAACGAACTTTGTACTTTGCTATGAAGTTCCACCAAAATGAGTTTTCATGCAAAACTGTCTATTTCAACTAAATTGATCCATCCAAAACGAACTTTGTACTTTGCTATGAAGTTCCACCAGGAATGAGTTTTCATGCAAAAACTGTCTATTTCAACTAACTTTGTCCATCCAAAACGAACTTTGTACTTTGCTATGAAGTTCCACCAGGAATGAGTTGTCATGCAAAAACTGTCTATTTCAACTAACTTTGTCCATCCAAAACGAACTTTGTACTTTGCTATGAAGTTCCACCAGGAATGAGTTGTCATGCAAAAACTGTCTATTTCAACTAACTTTGTCCATCCAAAACGAACTTTGTACTTTGCTATGAAGTTCCACCAGGAATGAGTTGTCATGCAAAAACTGTCTATTTCAACTAACTTTGTCCATCCAAAACGAACTTTGTACTTTGCTATGAAGTTCCACCAGGAATGAGTTTTCATGCAAAAACTGTCTATTTCAACTAACTTTGTCCATCCAAAACGAACTTTGTACTTTGCTATGAAGTTCCACCAGGAATGAGTTTTCATGCAAAAACTGTCTATTTCAACTAACTTTGTCCATCCAAAACGAACTTTGTACTTTGCTATGAAGTTCCACCAAAATGTGTTTTCATGCAAAACTGTCTATTTCAACTAAATTGATCCATCCAAAACGAACTTTGTACTTTGCTATGAAGTTCCACCAGGAATGAGTTTTCATGCAAAAACTGTCTATTTCAACTAAATTGATCCATCCAAAACGAGCTTTGTACTTTGCTATGAAGTTCCACCAGGAATGAGTTTTCATGCAAAAACTGTCTATTTCAACTAACTTTGTCCATCCAAAACGAACTTTGTACTTTGCTATGAAGTTCCACCAGGAATGAGTTTTCATGCAAAAACTGTCTATTTCAACTAAATTGATCCATCCAAAACGAACTTTGTACTTTGCTATGAAGTTCCACCTGGAATGAGTTTTCATGCAAAAACTGTCTATTTCAACTAACTTTGTCCATCCAAAAGAACTTTGTACTTTGCTATGAAGTTCCACCAGGAATGAGTTTTCATGCAAAAACTGTCTATTTCAACTAACTTTGTCCATCCAAAACGAACTTTGTACTTTGCTATGAAGTTCCACCAGGAATGAGTTGTCATGCAAAAACTGTCTATTTCAACTAACTTTGTCCATCCAAAACGAACTTTGTACTTTGCTATGAAGTTCCACCAGGAATGAGTTTTCATGCAAAAACTGTCTATTTCAACTAACTTTGTCCATCCAAAACGAACTTTGTACTTTGCTATGAAGTTCCACCAGGAATGAGTTTTCATGCAAAAACTGTCTATTTCAACTAACTTTGTCCATCCAAAACGAACTTTGTACTTTGCTATGAAGTTCCACCAGGAATGAGTTTTCATGCAAAAACTGTCTATTTCAACTTAATTCGTCCATCCAAAACGAACTTTGTACTTTGCTATGAAGTTCCACCAGGAATGAGTTTTCATGAAAAACTGTCTATTTCAACTAAATTAATCTATCCAAAACGAACTTTGTACTTTGCTATGAAGTTCCACCAGGAATGAGTTTTCATGCAAAAACTGTCTATTTCAACTAAATTGATCCATCCAAAACGAACTTTGTTCTTTGCTATGAAGTTCCACCAGGAATGAGTTTTCATGCAAAAACTGTCTATTTCAACTAACTTTGTCCATCCAAAACGAACTTTGTACTTTGCTATGAAGTTCCACCAGGAATGAGTTTTCATGCAAAAACTGTCTATTTCAACTAACTTTGTCCATCCAAAACGAACTTTGTACTTTGCTATGAAGTTCCACCAGGAATGAGTTTTCATGAAAAACTGTCTATTTCAACTAACTTTGTCCATCCAAAACGAACTTTGTACTTTGCTATGAAGTTCCACCAGGAATGAGTTTTCATGCAAAAACTGTCTATTTCAACTAACTTTGTCCATCCAAAACGAACTTTGTACTTTGCTATGAAGTTCCACCAGGAATGAGTTTTCATGCAAAAACTGTCTATTTCAACTAACTTTGTCCATCCAAAACGAACTTTGTACTTTGCTATGAAGTTCCACCAGGAATGAGTTTTCATGCAAAAACTGTCTATTTCAACTAACTTTGTCCATCCAAAACGAACTTTGTACTTTGCTATGAAGTTCCACCAGGAATGAGTTTTCATGCAAAAACTGTCTATTTCAACTAACTTTGTCCATCCAAAACGAACTTTGTACTTTGCTATGAAGTTCCACCAGGAATGAGTTTTTATGCAAAAACTGTCTATTTCAACTAAATTGATCCATTTAAAACGAACTTTGTACTTTGCTATGAAGTTCCACCAGGAATGAGTTTTCATGCAAAAACTGTCTATTTCAACTAACTTTGTCCATCCAAAACGAACTTTGTACTTTGCTATGAAGTTCCACCAGGAATGAGTTTTCATGCAAAAACTGTCTATTTCAACTAACTTTGTCCATCCAAAACGAACTTTGTACTTTGCTATGAAGTTCCACCAGGAATGAGTTTTCATGCAAAAACTGTCTATTTCAACTAACTTTGTCCATCCAAAACGAACTTTGTACTTTGCTATGAAGTTCCACCAGGAATGAGTTTTCATGCAAAAACTGTCTATTTCAACTAAATTGATCCATCCAAAACGAACTTTGTACTTTGCTATGAAGTTCCACCAGGAATGAGTTTTTATGCAAAAACTGTCTATTTCAACTAACTTTGTCCATCCAAAACGAACTTTGTACTTTGCTATGAAGTTCCACCAGGAATGAGTTTTCATGCAAAAATTATCTATTTCAACTAACTTTGTCCATCCAAAACGAACTTTGTACTTTGCTATGAAGTTCCACCAGGAATGAGTTTTCATGAAAAACTGTCTATTTCAACTAACTTTGTAAATCCAAAACGAACTTTGTACTTTGCTATGAAGTTCCACCTGGAATGAGTTTTCATGCAAAAACTGTCTATTTCAACTAACTTTGTCCATCCAAAACGAACTTTGTACTTTGCTATGAAGTTCCACCAGGAATGAGTTTTTATGCAAAAACTGTCTATTTCAACTAAATTGATCCATCCAAAACGAACTTTGTACTTTGCTATGAAGTTCCACCAGGAATGAGTTTTCATGCAAAAATTATCTATTTCAACTAACTTTGTCCATCCAAAACGAACTTTGTACTTTGCTATGAAGTTCCACCAGGAATGAGTTTTCATGCAAAAACTGTCTATTTCAACTAACTTTGTCCATCCAAAACGAACTTTGTACTTTGCTATGAAGTTCCACCAGGAATGAGTTTTCATGCAAAAACTGTCTATTTCAACTAACTTTGTCCATCCAAAACGAACTTTGTACTTTGCTATGAAGTTCCACCAGGAATGAGTTTTATGCAAAAACTGTCTATTTCAACTAAATTGATCCATCCAAAACGAACTTTGTACTTTGCTATGAAGTTCCACCAGGAATGAGTTTTCATGCAAAAACTGTCTATTTCAACTAACTTTGTCCATCCAAAACGAACTTTGTACTTTGCTATGAAGTTCCACCAGGAATGAGTTTTCATGCAAAAACTGTCTATTTCAACTAACTTTGTCCATCCAAAACGAACTTTGTACTTTGCTATGAAGTTCCACCAGGAATGAGTTTTCATGCAAAAACTGTCTATTTCAACTAACTTTGTCCATCCAAAACGAACTTTGTACTTTGCTATGAAGTTCCACCAGGAATGAGTTTTCATGCAAAAACTGTCTATTTCAACTAACTTTGTCCATCCAAAACGAACTTTGTACTTTGCTATGAAGTTCCACCAGGAATGAGTTTTCATGCAAAAACTGTCTATTTCAACTAACTTTGTCCATCCAAAACGAACTTTGTACTTTGCTATGAAGTTCCACCAGGAATGAGTTTTCATGCAAAAACTGTCTATTTCAACTAACTTTGTCCATCCAAAACGAACTTTGTACTTTGCTATGAAGTTCCACCAGGAATGAGTTTTTATGCAAAAACTGTCTATTTCAACTAACTTTGTCCATCCAAAACGAACTTTGTACTTTGCTATGAAGTTCCACCAGGAATGAGTTTTCATGCAAAAACTGTCTATTTCAACTAACTTTGTCCATCCAAAACGAACTTTGTACTTTGCTATGAAGTTCCACCAGGAATGAGTTTTCATGCAAAAACTGTCTATTTCAACTAAATTGATCCATCCAAAACGAACTTTGTACTTTGCTATGAAGTTCCACCAGGAATGAGTTTTCATGCAAAAACTGTCTATTTCAACTAACTTTGTCCATCCAAAACGAACTTTGTACTTTGCTATGAAGTTCCACCAGGAATGAGTTTTCATGCAAAAACTGTCTATTTCAACTAACTTTGTCCATCCAAAACGAACTTTGTACTTTGCTATGAAGTTCCACCAGGAATGAGTTTTCATGCAAAAACTGTCTATTTCAACTAAATTGATCCATCCAAAACGAACTTTGTACTTTGCTATGAAGTTCCACCAGGAATGAGTTTTCATGCAAAAACTGTCTATTTCAACTAACTTTGTCCATCCAAAACGAACTTTGTACTTTGCTATGAAGTTCCACCAGGAATGAGTTTTCATGCAAAAACTGTCTATTTCAACTAAATTGATCCATCCAAAACGAACTTTGTACTTTGCTATGAAGTTCCACCAGGAATGAGTTTTCATGCAAAAATTATCTATTTCAACTAACTTTGTCCATCCAAAACGAACTTTGTACTTTGCTATGAAGTTCCACCAGGAATGAGTTTTCATGCAAAAACTGTCTATTTCAACTAACTTTGTCCATCCAAAACGAACTTTGTACTTTGCTATGAAGTTCCACCAGGAATGAGTTTTCATGCAAAAATTATCTATTTCAACTAACTTTGTCCATCCAAAACGAACTTTGTACTTTGCTATGAAGTTCCACCAGGAATGAGTTTTCATGCAAAAACTGTCTATTTCAACTAACTTTGTCCATCCAAAACGAACTTTGTACTTTGCTATGAAGTTCCACCAGGAATGAGTTTTCATGCAAAAACTGTCTATTTCAACTAAATTGATCCATCCAAAACGAACTTTGTACTTTGCTATGAAGTTCCACCAGGAATGAGTTTTCATGCAAAAATTATCTATTTCAACTAACTTTGTCCATCCAAAACGAACTTTGTACTTTGCTATGAAGTTCCACCAGGAATGAGTTTTTATGCAAAAACTGTCTATTTCAACTAACTTTGTAAATCCAAAACGAACTTTGTACTTTGCTATGAAGTTCCACCAGGAATGAGTTTTCATGCAAAAACTGTCTATTTCAACTAAATTGATCCATCCAAAACGAACTTTGTACTTTGCTATGAAGTTCCACCAGGAATGAGTTTTCATGCAAAAACTGTCTATTTCAACTAAATTGATCCATCCAAAACGCACTTTGTACTTTGCTATGAAGTTCCACCAGGAATGAGTTTTTATGCAAAAACTGTCTATTTCAACTAACTTTGTCCATCCAAAACGAACTTTGTACTTTGCTATGAAGTTCCACCAGGAATGAGTTTTCATGCAAAAACTGTCTATTTCAACTAACTTTGTCCATCCAAAACGAACTTTGTACTTTGCTATGAAGTTCCACCCGGAATGAGTTTTCATGCAAAAACTGTCTATTTCAACTAACTTTGTCCATCCAAAACGAACTTTGTACTTTGCTATGAAGTTCCACCAGGAATGAGTTTTCATGCAAAAACTGTCTATTTCAACTAACTTTGTCCATCCAAAACGAACTTTGTACTTTGCTATGAAGTTCCACCAGGAATGAGTTTTCATGCAAAAACTGTCTATTTCAACTAACTTTGTCCATCCAAAACGAACTTTGTACTTTGCTATGAAGTTCCACCAGGAATGAGTTTTCATGCAAAAACTGTCTATTTCAACTAACTTTGTCCATCCAAAACGAACTTTGTACTTTGCTATGAAGTTCCACCCGGAATGAGTTTTCATGCAAAAACTGTCTATTTCAACTAACTTTGTCCATCCAAAACGAACTTTGTACTTTGCTATGAAGTTCCACCAGGAATGAGTTTTCATGCAAAAACTGTCTATTTCAACTAACTTTGTCCATCCAAAACGAACTTTGTACTTTGCTATGAAGTTCCACCAGGAATGAGTTTTCATGCAAAAACTGTCTATTTCAACTAACTTTGTCCATCCAAAACGAACTTTGTACTTTGCTATGAAGTTCCACCAGGAATGAGTTTTCATACAAAAACTGTCTATTTCAACTTAAATCGTCCATCCAAAACGAACTTTGTACTTTGCTATGAAGTTCCACCAGGAATGAGTTTTCATGCAAAAACTGTCTATTTCAACTAACTTTGTCCATCCAAAACGAACTTTGTACTTTGCTATGAAGTTCCACCAGGAATGAGTTTTCATGCAAAAACTGTCTATTTCAACTAACTTTGTCCATCCAAAACGAACTTTGTACTTTGCTATGAAGTTCCACCAGGAATGAGTTTTCATGCAAAAACTGTCTATTTCAACTAAACTGATCCATCCAAAACGAACTTTGTACTTTGCTATGAAGTTCCACCAGGAATGAGTTTTTATGCAAAAACTGTCTATTTCAACTAAATTGATCCATCCAAAACGAACTTTGTACTTTGCTATGAAGTTCCACCTGGAATGAGTTTTCATGCAAAAACTGTCTATTTCAACTAACTTTGTCCATCCAAAACGAACTTTGTACTTTGCTATGAAGTTCCACCAGGAATGAGTTTTCATGCAAAAACTGTCTATTTCAACTAACTTTGTCCATCCAAAACGAACTTTGTACTTTGCTATGAAGTTCCACCAGGAATGAGTTTTCATGCAAAAACTGTCTATTTCAACTAAACTGATCCATCCAAAACGAACTTTGTACTTTGCTATGAAGTTCCACCAGGAATGAGTTTTTATGCAAAAACTGTCTATTTCAACTAAATTGATCCATCCAAAACGAACTTTGTACTTTGCTATGAAGTTCCACCAGGAATGAGTTTTCATGCAAAAACTGTCTATTTCAACTAAATTGATCCATCCAAAACGAACTTTGTACTTTGCTATGAAGTTCCACCAGGAATGAGTTTTCATGCAAAAACTGTCTATTTCAACTAAACTGATCCATCCAAAACGAACTTTGTACTTTGCTATGAAGTTCCACCAGGAATGAGTTTTTATGCAAAAACTGTCTATTTCAACTAAATTGATCCATCCAAAACGAACTTTGTACTTTGCTATGAAGTTCCACCTGGAATGAGTTTTCATGCAAAAACTGTCTATTTCAACTAACTTTGTCCATCCAAAACGAACTTTGTACTTTGCTATGAAGTTCCACCAGGAATGAGTTTTTATGCAAAAACTGTCTATTTCAACTAAATTGATCCATCCAAAACGAACTTTGTACTTTGCTATGAAGTTCCACCTGGAATGAGTTTTCATGCAAAAACTGTCTATTTCAACTAAATTGATCCATCCAAAACGAACTTTGTACTTTGCTATGAAGTTCCACCAGGAATGAGTTTTCATGCAAAAACTGTCTATTTCAACTAAATTGATCCATCCAAAACGAACTTTGTACTTTGCTATGAAGTTCCACCTGGAATGAGTTTTCATGCAAAAACTGTCTATTTCAACTAACTTTGTCCATCCAAAACGAACTTTGTACTTTGCTATGAAGTTCCACCAGGAATGAGTTTTCATGCAAAAACTGTCTATTTCAACTAACTTTGTCCATCCAAAACGAACTTTGTACTTTGCTATGAAGTTCCACCAGGAATGAGTTTTCATGCAAAAACTGTCTATTTCAACTAACTTTGTCCATCCAAAACGAACTTTGTACTTTGCTATGAAGTTCCACCCGGAATGAGTTTTCATGCAAAAACTGTCTATTTCAACTAACTTTGTCCATCCAAAACGAACTTTGTACTTTGCTATGAAGTTCCACCAGGAATGAGTTTTCATGCAAAAACTGTCTATTTCAACTAACTTTGTCCATCCAAAACGAACTTTGTACTTTGCTATGAAGTTCCACCAGGAATGAGTTTTCATGCAAAAACTGTCTATTTCAACTAACTTTGTCCATCCAAAACGAACTTTGTACTTTGCTATGAAGTTCCACCAGGAATGAGTTTTCATGCAAAAACTGTCTATTTCAACTAACTTTGTCCATCCAAAACGAACTTTGTACTTTGCTATGAAGTTCCACCCGGAATGAGTTTTCATGCAAAAACTGTCTATTTCAACTAACTTTGTCCATCCAAAACGAACTTTGTACTTTGCTATGAAGTTCCACCAGGAATGAGTTTTCATGCAAAAACTGTCTATTTCAACTAACTTTGTCCATCCAAAACGAACTTTGTACTTTGCTATGAAGTTCCACCAGGAATGAGTTTTCATACAAAAACTGTCTATTTCAACTTAAATCGTCCATCCAAAACGAACTTTGTACTTTGCTATGAAGTTCCACCAGGAATGAGTTTTCATGCAAAAACTGTCTATTTCAACTAACTTTGTCCATCCAAAACGAACTTTGTACTTTGCTATGAAGTTCCACCAGGAATGAGTTTTCATGCAAAAACTGTCTATTTCAACTAACTTTGTCCATCCAAAACGAACTTTGTACTTTGCTATGAAGTTCCACCAGGAATGAGTTTTCATACAAAAACTGTCTATTTCAACTTAAATCGTCCATCCAAAACGAACTTTGTACTTTGCTATGAAGTTCCACCAGGAATGAGTTTTCATGCAAAAACTGTCTATTTCAACTAACTTTGTCCATCCAAAACGAACTTTGTACTTTGCTATGAAGTTCCACCAGGAATGAGTTTTCATGCAAAAACTGTCTATTTCAACTAACTTTGTCCATCCAAAACGAACTTTGTACTTTGCTATGAAGTTCCACCAGGAATGAGTTTTCATGCAAAAACTGTCTATTTCAACTAAACTGATCCATCCAAAACGAACTTTGTACTTTGCTATGAAGTTCCACCAGGAATGAGTTTTTATGCAAAAACTGTCTATTTCAACTAAATTGATCCATCCAAAACGAACTTTGTACTTTGCTATGAAGTTCCACCTGGAATGAGTTTTCATGCAAAAACTGTCTATTTCAACTAACTTTGTCCATCCAAAACGAACTTTGTACTTTGCTATGAAGTTCCACCAGGAATGAGTTTTCATGCAAAAACTGTCTATTTCAACTAACTTTGTCCATCCAAAACGAACTTTGTACTTTGCTATGAAGTTCCACCAGGAATGAGTTTTCATGCAAAAACTGTCTATTTCAACTAAACTGATCCATCCAAAACGAACTTTGTACTTTGCTATGAAGTTCCACCAGGAATGAGTTTTTATGCAAAAACTGTCTATTTCAACTAAATTGATCCATCCAAAACGAACTTTGTACTTTGCTATGAAGTTCCACCAGGAATGAGTTTTCATGCAAAAACTGTCTGTTTCAACTAAATTGATCCATCCAAAACGAACTTTGTACTTTGCTATGAAGTTCCACCAGGAATGAGTTTTCATGCAAAAACTGTCTATTTCAACTAAACTGATCCATCCAAAACGAACTTTGTACTTTGCTATGAAGTTCCACCAGGAATGAGTTTTTATGCAAAAACTGTCTATTTCAACTAAATTGATCCATCCAAAACGAACTTTGTACTTTGCTATGAAGTTCCACCTGGAATGAGTTTTCATGCAAAAACTGTCTATTTCAACTAACTTTGTCCATCCAAAACGAACTTTGTACTTTGCTATGAAGTTCCACCAGGAATGAGTTTTTATGCAAAAACTGTCTATTTCAACTAAATTGATCCATCCAAAACGAACTTTGTACTTTGCTATGAAGTTCCACCTGGAATGAGTTTTCATGCAAAAACTGTCTATTTCAACTAAATTGATCCATCCAAAACGAACTTTGTACTTTGCTATGAAGTTCCACCAGGAATGAGTTTTCATGCAAAAACTGTCTATTTCAACTAAATTGATCCATCCAAAACGAACTTTGTACTTTGCTATGAAGTTCCACCAGGAATGAGTTTTCATGCAAAAACTGTCTATTTCAACTAAATTGATCCATCCAAAACGAGCTTTGTACTTTGCTATGAAGTTCCACCAGGAATGAGTTTTCATGCAAAAACTGTCTATTTCAACTAACTTTGTCCATCCAAAACGAACTTTGTACTTTGCTATGAAGTTCCACCAGGAATGAGTTTTCATGCAAAAACTGTCTATTCCAACTCAATTCGTCCATCTGATTCGAACTTTGTACTTTGCTATGAAGTTCCACCAGGAATGAGTTTTCATGCAAAAACTGTCTATTTCAACTAAATTGATCCATCCAAAACGAGCTTTGTACTTTGCTATGAAGTTCCACCTGGAATGAGTTTTCATGCAAAAACTGTCTATTTCAACTAACTTTGTCCATCCAAAACGAACTTTGTACTTTGCTATGAAGTTCCACCAGGAATGAGTTTTCATGCAAAAACTGTCTATTTCAACTAACTTTGTCCATCCAAAACGAACTTTGTACTTTGCTATGAAGTTCCACCAGGAATGAGTTTTCATGCAAAAACTGTCTATTTCAACTAAACTGATCCATCCAAAACGAACTTTGTACTTTGCTATGAAGTTCCACCAGGAATGAGTTTTTATGCAAAAACTGTCTATTTCAACTAAATTGATCCATCCAAAACGAACTTTGTACTTTGCTATGAAGTTCCACCAGGAATGAGTTTTTATGCAAAAACTGTCTATTTCAACTAAATTGATCCATCCAAAACGAACTTTGTACTTTGCTATGAAGTTCCACCAGGAATGAGTTTTCATGCAAAAACTGTCTATTTCAACTAAATTGATCCATCCAAAACGAACTTTGTACTTTGCTATGAAGTTCCACCAGGAATGAGTTTTCATGCAAAAACTGTCTATTTCAACTAAACTGATCCATCCAAAACGAACTTTGTACTTTGCTATGAAGTTCCACCAGGAATGAGTTTTTATGCAAAAACTGTCTATTTCAACTAAATTGATCCATCCAAAACGAACTTTGTACTTTGCTATGAAGTTCCACCTGGAATGAGTTTTCATGCAAAAACTGTCTATTTCAACTAACTTTGTCCATCCAAAACGAACTTTGTACTTTGCTATGAAGTTCCACCAGGAATGAGTTTTTATGCAAAAACTGTCTATTTCAACTAAATTGATCCATCCAAAACGAACTTTGTACTTTGCTATGAAGTTCCACCTGGAATGAGTTTTCATGCAAAAACTGTCTATTTCAACTAAATTGATCCATCCAAAACGAACTTTGTACTTTGCTATGAAGTTCCACCAGGAATGAGTTTTCATGCAAAAACTGTCTATTTCAACTAAATTGATCCATCCAAAACGAACTTTGTACTTTGCTATGAAGTTCCACCAGGAATGAGTTTTCATGCAAAAACTGTCTATTTCAACTAAATTGATCCATCCAAAACGAGCTTTGTACTTTGCTATGAAGTTCCACCAGGAATGAGTTTTCATGCAAAAACTGTCTATTTCAACTAACTTTGTCCATCCAAAACGAACTTTGTACTTTGCTATGAAGTTCCACCAGGAATGAGTTTTCATGCAAAAACTGTCTATTTCAACTAACTTTGTCCATCCAAAACGAACTTTGTACTTTGCTATGAAGTTCCACCAGGAATGAGTTTTCATGCAAAAACTGTCTATTTCAACTAACTTTGTCCATCCAAAACGAACTTTGTACTTTGCTATGAAGTTCCACCCGGAATGAGTTTTCATGCAAAAACTGTCTATTTCAACTAACTTTGTCCATCCAAAACGAACTTTGTACTTTGCTATGAAGTTCCACCAGGAATGAGTTTTCATGCAAAAACTGTCTATTTCAACTAAAATGATCCATCCAAAACGAACTTTGTACTTTGCTATGAAGTTCCACCAGGAATGAGTTTTCATGCAAAAACTGTCTATTTCAACTAACTTTGTCCATCCAAAACGAACTTTGTACTTTGCTATGAAGTTCCACCAGGAATGAGTTTTCATGCAAAAACTGTCTATTTCAACTAACTTTGTCCATCCAAAACGAACTTTGTACTTTGCTATGAAGTTCCACCAGGAATGAGTTTTCATGCAAAAACTGTCTATTTCAACTAAACTGATCCATCCAAAACGAACTTTGTACTTTGCTATGAAGTTCCACCAGGAATGAGTTTTTATGCAAAAACTGTCTATTTCAACTAAATTGATCCATCCAAAACGAACTTTGTACTTTGCTATGAAGTTCCACCTGGAATGAGTTTTCATGCAAAAACTGTCTATTTCAACTAACTTTGTCCATCCAAAACGAACTTTGTACTTTGCTATGAAGTTCCACCAGGAATGAGTTTTCATGCAAAAACTGTCTATTTCAACTAACTTTGTCCATCCAAAACGAACTTTGTACTTTGCTATGAAGTTCCACCAGGAATGAGTTTTCATGCAAAAACTGTCTATTTCAACTAAACTGATCCATCCAAAACGAACTTTGTACTTTGCTATGAAGTTCCACCAGGAATGAGTTTTTATGCAAAAACTGTCTATTTCAACTAAATTGATCCATCCAAAACGAACTTTGTACTTTGCTATGAAGTTCCACCAGGAATGAGTTTTCATGCAAAAACTGTCTATTTCAACTAAATTGATCCATCCAAAACGAACTTTGTACTTTGCTATGAAGTTCCACCAGGAATGAGTTTTCATGCAAAAACTGTCTATTTCAACTAAACTGATCCATCCAAAACGAACTTTGTACTTTGCTATGAAGTTCCACCAGGAATGAGTTTTTATGCAAAAACTGTCTATTTCAACTAAATTGATCCATCCAAAACGAACTTTGTACTTTGCTATGAAGTTCCACCTGGAATGAGTTTTCATGCAAAAACTGTCTATTTCAACTAACTTTGTCCATCCAAAACGAACTTTGTACTTTGCTATGAAGTTCCACCAGGAATGAGTTTTTATGCAAAAACTGTCTATTTCAACTAAATTGATCCATCCAAAACGAACTTTGTACTTTGCTATGAAGTTCCACCTGGAATGAGTTTTCATGCAAAAACTGTCTATTTCAACTAAATTGATCCATCCAAAACGAACTTTGTACTTTGCTATGAAGTTCCACCAGGAATGAGTTTTCATGCAAAAACTGTCTATTTCAACTAAATTGATCCATCCAAAACGAACTTTGTACTTTGCTATGAAGTTCCACCTGGAATGAGTTTTCATGCAAAAACTGTCTATTTCAACTAAATTGATCCATCCAAAACGAACTTTGTACTTTGCTATGAAGTTCCACCAGGAATGAGTTTTCATGCAAAAACTGTCTATTTCAACTAACTTTGTCCATCCAAAACGAACTTTGTACTTTGCTATGAAGTTCCACCAGGAATGAGTTTTCATGCAAAAACTGTCTATTTCAACTAACTTTGTCCATCCAAAACGAACTTTGTACTTTGCTATGAAGTTCCACCCGGAATGAGTTTTCATGCAAAAACTGTCTATTTCAACTAACTTTGTCCATCCAAAACGAACTTTGTACTTTGCTATGAAGTTCCACCAGGAATGAGTTTTCATGCAAAAACTGTCTATTTCAACTAACTTTGTCCATCCAAAACGAACTTTGTACTTTGCTATGAAGTTCCACCAGGAATGAGTTTTCATGCAAAAACTGTCTATTTCAACTAACTTTGTCCATCCAAAACGAACTTTGTACTTTGCTATGAAGTTCCACCAGGAATGAGTTTTCATGCAAAAACTGTCTATTTCAACTAACTTTGTCCATCCAAAACGAACTTTGTACTTTGCTATGAAGTTCCACCCGGAATGAGTTTTCATGCAAAAACTGTCTATTTCAACTAACTTTGTCCATCCAAAACGAACTTTGTACTTTGCTATGAAGTTCCACCAGGAATGAGTTTTCATGCAAAAACTGTCTATTTCAACTAACTTTGTCCATCCAAAACGAACTTTGTACTTTGCTATGAAGTTCCACCAGGAATGAGTTTTCATGCAAAAACTGTCTATTTCAACTAACTTTGTCCATCCAAAACGAACTTTGTACTTTGCTATGAAGTTCCACCAGGAATGAGTTTTCATACAAAAACTGTCTATTTCAACTTAAATCGTCCATCCAAAACGAACTTTGTACTTTGCTATGAAGTTCCACCAGGAATGAGTTTTCATGCAAAAACTGTCTATTTCAACTAACTTTGTCCATCCAAAACGAACTTTGTACTTTGCTATGAAGTTCCACCAGGAATGAGTTTTCATGCAAAAACTGTCTATTTCAACTAACTTTGTCCATCCAAAACGAACTTTGTACTTTGCTATGAAGTTCCACCAGGAATGAGTTTTCATGCAAAAACTGTCTATTTCAACTAAACTGATCCATCCAAAACGAACTTTGTACTTTGCTATGAAGTTCCACCAGGAATGAGTTTTTATGCAAAAACTGTCTATTTCAACTAAATTGATCCATCCAAAACGAACTTTGTACTTTGCTATGAAGTTCCACCTGGAATGAGTTTTCATGCAAAAACTGTCTATTTCAACTAACTTTGTCCATCCAAAACGAACTTTGTACTTTGCTATGAAGTTCCACCAGGAATGAGTTTTCATGCAAAAACTGTCTATTTCAACTAACTTTGTCCATCCAAAACGAACTTTGTACTTTGCTATGAAGTTCCACCAGGAATGAGTTTTCATGCAAAAACTGTCTATTTCAACTAAACTGATCCATCCAAAACGAACTTTGTACTTTGCTATGAAGTTCCACCAGGAATGAGTTTTTATACAAAAACTGTCTATTTCAACTAAATTGATCCATCCAAAACGAACTTTGTACTTTGCTATGAAGTTCCACCAGGAATGAGTTTTCATGCAAAAACTGTCTATTTCAACTAAATTGATCCATCCAAAACGAACTTTGTACTTTGCTATGAAGTTCCACCAGGAATGAGTTTTCATGCAAAAACTGTCTATTTCAACTAAACTGATCCATCCAAAACGAACTTTGTACTTTGCTATGAAGTTCCACCAGGAATGAGTTTTTATGCAAAAACTGTCTATTTCAACTAAATTGATCCATCCAAAACGAACTTTGTACTTTGCTATGAAGTTCCACCTGGAATGAGTTTTCATGCAAAAACTGTCTATTTCAACTAACTTTGTCCATCCAAAACGAACTTTGTACTTTGCTATGAAGTTCCACCAGGAATGAGTTTTTATGCAAAAACTGTCTATTTCAACTAAATTGATCCATCCAAAACGAACTTTGTACTTTGCTATGAAGTTCCACCTGGAATGAGTTTTCATGCAAAAACTGTCTATTTCAACTAAATTGATCCATCCAAAACGAACTTTGTACTTTGCTATGAAGTTCCACCAGGAATGAGTTTTCATGCAAAAACTGTCTATTTCAACTAAATTGATCCATCCAAAACGAACTTTGTACTTTGCTATGAAGTTCCACCAGGAATGAGTTTTCATGCAAAAACTGTCTATTCCAACTCAATTCGTCCATCTGATTCGAACTTTGTACTTTGCTATGAAGTTCCACCAGGAATGAGTTTTCATGCAAAAACTGTCTATTTCAACTAAATTGATCCATCCAAAACGAGCTTTGTACTTTGCTATGAAGTTCCACCTGGAATGAGTTTTCATGCAAAAACTGTCTATTTCAACTAACTTTGTCCATCCAAAACGAACTTTGTACTTTGCTATGAAGTTCCACCAGGAATGAGTTTTCATGCAAAAACTGTCTATTTCAACTAACTTTGTCCATCCAAAACGAACTTTGTACTTTGCTATGAAGTTCCACCAGGAATGAGTTTTCATGCAAAAACTGTCTATTTCAACTAAACTGATCCATCCAAAACGAACTTTGTACTTTGCTATGAAGTTCCACCAGGAATGAGTTTTTATGCAAAAACTGTCTATTTCAACTAAATTGATCCATCCAAAACGAACTTTTTACTTTGCTATGAAGTTCCACCAGGAATGAGTTTTCATGCAAAAACTGTCTATTTCAACTAAATTGATCCATCCAAAACGAACTTTGTACTTTGCTATGAAGTTCCACCAGGAATGAGTTTTCATGCAAAAACTGTCTATTTCAACTAAACTGATCCATCCAAAACGAACTTTGTACTTTGCTATGAAGTTCCACCAGGAATGAGTTTTTATGCAAAAACTGTCTATTTCAACTAAATTGATCCATCCAAAACGAACTTTGTACTTTGCTATGAAGTTCCACCTGGAATGAGTTTTCATGCAAAAACTGTCTATTTCAACTAACTTTGTCCATCCAAAACGAACTTTGTACTTTGCTATGAAGTTCCACCAGGAATGAGTTTTTATGCAAAAACTGTCTATTTCAACTAAATTGATCCATCCAAAACGAACTTTGTACTTTGCTATGAAGTTCCACCTGGAATGAGTTTTCATGCAAAAACTGTCTATTTCAACTAAATTGATCCATCCAAAACGAACTTTGTACTTTGCTATGAAGTTCCACCAGGAATGAGTTTTCATGCAAAAACTGTCTATTTCAACTAAATTGATCCATCCAAAACGAACTTTGTACTTTGCTATGAAGTTCCACCAGGAATGAGTTTTCATGCAAAAACTGTCTATTTCAACTAAATTGATCCATCCAAAACGAGCTTTGTACTTTGCTATGAAGTTCCACCAGGAATGAGTTTTCATGCAAAAACTGTCTATTTCAACTAACTTTGTCCATCCAAAACGAACTTTGTACTTTGCTATGAAGTTCCACCAGGAATGAGTTTTCATGCAAAAACTGTCTATTCCAACTCAATTCGTCCATCTGATTCGAACTTTGTACTTTGCTATGAAGTTCCACCAGGAATGAGTTTTCATGCAAAAACTGTCTATTTCAACTAAATTGATCCATCCAAAACGAGCTTTGTACTTTGCTATGAAGGTTCCACCAGGAATGAGCTTTTATGCAAAAACTGTCTATTTCAACTAACTTTGTCCATCCAAAACGAACTTTGTACTTTGCTATGAAGTTCCACCAGGAATGAGTTTTCATACAAAAACTGTCTATTTCAACTAACTTTGTCCATCCAAAACGAACTTTGTACTTTGCTATGAAGTTCCACCAGGAATGAGTTTTCATGCAAAAACTGTCTATTTCAACTAAATTGATCCATCCAAAACGAACTTTTTACTTTGCTATGAAGTTACACCAGGAATGAGTTTTCATGCAAAATCTGTCTATTTCAACTAACTTTGTCCATCCAAAACGAACTTTGTACTTTGCTATGAAGTTCCACCAGGAATGAGTTTTCATGCAAAAACTGTCTATTTCAACTAAATTGATCCATCCAAAACGAACTTTGTACTTTGCTATGAAGTTCCACCAGGAATGAGTTTTCATGCAAAAACTGTCTATTCCAACTAACTTTGTCCATCCAAAACGAACTTTGTACTTTGCTATGAAGTTCCACCAGGAATGAGTTTTCATGCAAAAACTGTCTATTTCAACTAAATTGATCCATCCAAAACGAACTTTGTACTTTGCTATGAAGTTCCACCAGGAATGAGCTTTTATGCAAAAACTGTCTATTTCAACTAACTTTGTCCATCCAAAACGAACTTTGTACTTTGCTATGAAGTTCCACCAGGAATGAGTTTTCATACAAAAACTGTCTATTTCAACTAACTTTGTCCATCCAAAACGAACTTTGTACTTTGCTATGAAGTTCCACCAGGAATGAGTTTTCATGCAAAAACTGTCTATTTCAACTAAATTGATCCATCCAAAACGAACTTTGTACTTTGCTATGAAGTTCCACCAGGAATGAGTTTTCATGCAAAAACTGTCTATTTCAACTAACTTTGTCCATCCAAAACGAACTTTGTACTTTGCTATGAAGTTCCACCAGGAATGAGTTTTCATGCAAAACTGTCTATTTCAACTAAATTGATCCATCCAAAACGAACTTTGTACTTTGCTATGAAGTTCCACCAGGAATGAGTTTTCATGCAAAAACTGTCTATTTCAACTAACTTTGTCCATCCAAAACGAACTTTGTACTTTGCTATGAAGTTCCACCAGGAATGAGTTTTCATGCAAAAACTGTCTATTTCAACTAAATTGATCCATCCAAAACGAACTTTGTACTTTGCTATGAAGTTCCACCAGGAATGAGTTTTCATGCAAAAAACTGTCTATTTCAACTAACTTTGTCCATCTAAAACGAACTTTGTACTTTGCTATGAAGTTCTACCAGGAATGAGTTTTCATGCAAAAACTGTCTATTTCAACTTAATTCGTCCATCTGATTCGAACTTTGTACTTTGCTATGAAGTTCCACCAGGAATGAGTTTTTATGCAAAAACTGTCTATTTCAACAAACTTTGTCCATCCAAAACGAACTTTGTACTTTGCTATGAAGTTCCACCAGGAATGAGTTTTCATGCAAAAACTGTCTATTTCAACTAAATTGATCCATCCAAAACGAACTTTGTACTTTGCTATGAAGTTCCACCAGGAATGAGTTTTCATGCAAAAACTGTCTATTTCAACTAACTTTGTCCATCTAAAACGAACTTTGTACTTTGCTATGAAGTTCTACCAGGAATGAGTTTTCATGCAAAAACTGTCTATTTCAACTTAATTCGTCCATCTGATTCGAACTTTGTACTTTGCTATGAAGTTCCACCAGGAATGAGTTTTCATACAAAAACTGTCTATTTCAACTTAATTCGTCCATCCAAAACGAACTTTGTACTTTGCTATGAAGTTCCACCAGGAATGAGTTTTCATGCAAAAACTGTCTATTTCAACTAAATTGATCCATCCAAAACGAACTTTGTACTTTGCTATGAAGTTCCACCAGGAATGAGTTTTTATGCAAAAACTGTCTATTTCAACTAACTTTGTCCATCCAAAACGAACTTTGTACTTTGCTATGAAGTTCCACCAGGAATGAGTTTTTATGCAAAAAACTGTCTATTTCAACTAACTTTGGTCCATCCAAAACGAACTTTGTACTTTGCTATGAAGTTTCCACCAGGAATGAGTTTTCATACAAAAACTGTCTATTTCAACTAACTTTGTCCATCCAAAACGAACTTTGTACTTTGCTATGAAGTTCCACCAGGAATGAGTTTTCATGCAAAAACTGTCTATTTCAACTAACTTTGTCCATCCAAAACGAACTTTGTACTTTGCTATGAAGTTCCACCAGGAATGAGTTTTCATGCAAAAACTGTCTATTTCAACTAAATTGATCCATCCAAAACGAACTTTGTACTTTGCTATGAAGTTCCACCAGGAATGAGTTTTTATGCAAAAACTGTCTATTTCAACTAACTTTGTCCATCCAAAACGAACTTTGTACTTTGCTATGAAGTTCCACCAGGAATGAGTTTTCATGCAAAAACTGTCTATTTCAACTTTATTCGTCCATCTGATTCGAACTTTGTACTTTGCTATGAAGTTCCACCAGGAATGAGTTTTCATACAAAAACTGTCTATTTCAACTTAATTCGTCCATCCAAAACGAACTTTGTACTTTGCTATGAAGTTCCACCAGGAATGAGTTTTCATACAAAAACTGTCTATTTCAACTTAATTCGTCCATCCAAAACGAACTTTGTACTTTGCTATGAAGTTCCACCAGGAATGAGTTTTCATGCAAAAACTGTCTATTTCAACTAAATTGATCCATCCAAAACGAACTTTGTACTTTGCTATGAAGTTCCACCAGGAATGAGTTGTCATGCAAAAACTGTCTATTTCAACTAACTTTGTCCATCCAAAACGAACTTTGTACTTTGCTATGAAGTTCCACCAGGAATGAGTTTTCATGCAAAAACTGTCTTTTTCAACTAAATTGATCCATCCAAAACGAACTTTGTACTTTGCTATGAAGTTCCACCAGGAATGAGTTTTCATGCAAAAACTGTCTATTTCAACTAACTTTGTCCATCCAAAACGAACTTTGTACTTTGCTATGAAGTTCCACCAGGAATGAGTTTTCATGCAAAAACTGTCTATTTCAACTAAATTGATCCATCCAAAACGAACTTTGTACTTTGCTATGAAGTTCCACCAGGAATGAGTTTTCATGCAAAAACTGTCTATTTCAACTTAATTCGTCCATCCGATTCGAACTTTGTACTTTGCTATGAAGTTCCACCAGGAATGAGTTTTCATACAAAAACTGTCTATTTCAACTAACTTTGTCCATCCAAAACGAACTTTGTACTTTGCTATGAAGTTCCACCAGAAGTGTAATTTTCATACAAAAACTGTTAATTACAACTAAATTGATCCATCCAAAACGAACTTTGTACTTTGCTATGAAGTTCCACCAGGAATGAGTTTTCATGCAAAAACTGTACATTTCAACTTAATTCGTCCATCCGATTCGAACTTTGTACTTTGCTATGAAGTTCCACCAGGAATGAGTTTTCATGCAAAAACTGTCTATTTCAACTAAATTGATCCATCCAAAACGAACTTTGTACTTTGCTATGAAGTTCCACCAGGAATGAGTTTTCATGCAAAAACTGTCTATTTCAACTTAATTCGTCCATCCGATTCGAACTTTGTACTTTGCTATGAAGTTCCACCAGGAATGAGTTTTCATACAAAAACTGTCTATTTCAACTAACTTTGTCCATCCAAAACGAACTTTGTACTTTGCTATGAAGTTCCACCCGAAGTGTGTTTGCATACAAAAACTGTTAATTACAACTAAATTGATCCATCCAAAACGAACTTTGTACTTTGCTATGAAGTTCCACCAGGAATGAGTTTTCATGCAAAAACTGTCTATTTCAACTAACTTTGTCCATCCAAAACGAACTTTGTACTTTGCTATGAAGTTCCACCAGGAATGAGTTTTCATGCAAAAACTGTCTATTTCAACTAAATTGATCCATCCAAAACGAACTTTGTACTTTGCTATGAAGTTCCACCAGGAATGAGTTTTCATGCAAAAACTGTCTATTTCAACTAACTTTGTCCATCCAAAACGAACTTTGTACTTTGCTATGAAGTTCCACCGGGAATGAGTTGTCATGCAAAAACTGTCTATTTCAACTAACTTTGTCCATCCAAAACGAACTTTGTACTTTGCTATGAAGTTCCACCAGGAATGAGTTTTCATGCAAAAACTGTCTATTTCAACTAACTTTGTCCATCCAAAACGAACTTTGTACTTTGCTATGAAGTTCCACCAGGAATGAGTTTTT